>NC_052096.1:5962500-6187500 GCF_015852505.1 Tachyglossus aculeatus | reverse complement strand
TCTGGGCCTCAGTTCCCTCATCTGTCCAACGGGGATTAAAAGCATGAGCCCCATGTGGGACAGGGGCCGTGTCTGACCGGATTAACTTGGATCCCAGAGTTTAGAACAGCGCTTGGCGACTGGTAGGTGCTTAGCCTACCAGTATCATTAGTACCATTATTACTGTTATCGTCTTTATTATGATAATAATAATAATGTTGTCATATGTTAAGCGCTTACTATGTGCAAAGCACTGTTCTAAGCGCTGGGGGGATACAAAGTGATCAGGTTGTCCCACATGGGGCTCACAGTCTTAAACCCCATTTTACAGATGAGGGAACTGAAGCTCAGAGAAGTTAAGTGACTTGCCCGAGGTCACACAGCAGACATATGGCGGAGCGGGGATTCAAACCCACAACCTCTGACTCCAAAGCCTGGGCTCTTTCCACTGAGCCATGCTGCTTCTCTCAAATCAAATTCTCTCACTTATGATTAAAAGTGTGAGCCCCATGTGGGACAGGGGCCGTGTCTGACCGGATTAACTTGGATCCCAGAGTTTAGAACAGCGCTTGGCAACCGGTAGGCGCTTAGCCTACCAGTATCATTAGTACCATTAGTACCATTAGTACTGTTATCGTTTTTATTATGATTAAGCGCTGGGGCAGGGGAATTACCAATCCTGCTGACCCCCAGTGAGGTCAGATAGGACCCCACCAGTCCCCATAGACGCCCCCCAACCCCGGAACTCCCTCCATCCTCTGAAATTGGGACCGGTCTGCAGGAGAAGGTCATCGCCAAGCTAGCTCTCTCCCTCCCTTCAAGGCCCTACTGAGAGCTCACCTTCTCCAGGAGGCCTTCCCAGACTGAGCCCCTTCCTTCCTCTCCCCCTCGTCCCCCTCTCCATCCCCCCCCATCTTACCTCCTTCCCTTCCCCACAGCACCTGTATATATGTTTGTACATATTTATTACTCTATTTATTTATTCATTTATTTTACTTGTACGTATCTATTCTATTTATTTTATTTTGTTAGTATGTTTGGTTTTGTTCTCTGTCTCCCCCTTTTAGACCGTGAGCCCGCTGTTGGGTAGGGGCTGCCTCTATATGTTGCCAATTTGTACTTCTCAAGTGCTTAGTACAGTGCTCTGCACATAGTAAGCGCTCAATAAATACGATTGATGATGATGATAATCCCTGAACCCCAAAATGGTGGGGCCAGGAGATTGTGCGGACCGAGACCCCCGTGGATGACCCTGCAGGAAGGGTGGGGTTCCCCCGTCCCCCCAGAATCTGGGAGGATACAGAGGAGCTGGTTTGGCCCCAATTTCCCAATAAGCCTTTGGGGCTTGGCTTGACTCCTCCGTTGCTGATTTGCCTGTGATTTGCAACAGTCCCATGCAGGTGTGGGATGCCAATTCTGGAATTTCCCGCTTCCCTGCTCCGCCCTCTCCCTCTGGGGGTCCGGAGTTGGGGAAGGGGACACCGAGGGAAGGTGTGGGGTTGTATGAGAAGCAACGCGGCCTAATGGAAAGGGCCCGGGAGCCGGAAGGACGTGGGTTCTAATTCCGCCTTCGCCACGTGTCCGCTGGGTGATCTTGGACAAGTCCTTCTCTGGGCCTCAGTGACCGCGTCTGTGAAATAATAACAATAATGGCATTTATTAAGCGCTTACTATGTGCACAGCACCGTTCTAAGCGCCGGGGAGGTTACAAGGTGATCAGGTTGTCCCACGGGAAGCTCACAATTTTAACCCCATTTTCCAGATGAGGTCACTGAGGCCCAGAGAAGTGAAGTGACTTGCCCAAAGTCACACAGCTGACAATGGGCGCAGCCGGGATTCGAACCCATGAACTCTGACTCCAAAGCCCAAGCTTTTTCCATTGATTGAGAGTGTCAACTCCATCGGGGACAGGGGCTATGTCCAACCTGATTAGCTTGTATCTACTCCAGCACTTGGCACAGAGTAAGCGCTCAGCAAGTACTATAATTATTATTATTATTAGGTCCGGGAGGTGGGGACAGGGAGGGGGGTAAGTCTGGATCATCTCCCCTCAGTAATCAATCAGTCAATCAATCATATTTATTCATCCATTCAATCGTATTTATTGAGCGCTTACTGTGTGCAGAGCACTGTACTAAGCGCTTGGGAAGTCCAAGTTGGCAACATCTAGAGACGGTCCCTACCCAGCAGTGGGCTCACAGTCTAAAAGGGGGAGACAGAGAACAAAACCAAACATACTCACAAAATAAAATAAATAGAATAGATAGGTACAAGCAAAATAAATAAATAAATAAATAAATAGAGTAATAAATATGTACAAACATATATACATTTACAAACATATATACATATACAAACATATATCATCATCATCATCATCAATCGTCTTTATTGAGCGCTTACTATGTGCAGAGCACTGTACTAAGCGCTTGGAAAGTACAAATTGGCAACATCTAGAGACAGTCCCTACCCAACAGTGGGCTCACAGTCTAAAAGGGGGAGACAGAGAACAAAACCAAACATACTCACAAAATAAAATAAATAGAATAGATATGTACAAGTAAAATAAATAAATAAATAAATAAATAGAGTAATAAATATGTACAAATATATATATATATACAAACATATATACATATACAAACATATATTATCATCATCATCATCATCAATCATCTTTATTGAGCGCTTACTGTGTGCAGAGCACTGTACTAAGCGCTTGGGAATTCCAAGTTGGTAACATATAGAGACAGTCCCTACCCAGCAGTGGGCTCACAGTCTAAAAGGGGAGACAGAGAACAAAACCAAACATACTCACAAAATAAAATAAATAGAATAGATAGGTACAAGTAAAATAAATAGAGTAATAAATATGTACAAACATATATACATATACAAACATATATCCATATACAAACATATATCATCATCATCATCATCAATCGTCTTTATTGAGCGCTTACTATGTGCAGAGCACTGTACTAAGCACTTGGGAAGTACAAATTGGCAACACTTAGAGACACCAGTGGGCTCACAGTCTAAAAGGGGGAGACAGAGGACAAAACCAAACATACTCACAAAATAAAATAAATAGAATAGATAGGTACAAGTAAAATAAATAAATAAATAAATAGAGTAATAAATATGTACAAGCATATATACATATACAAACATATACACATATACAAACATTACCTCCCCACCACTCTCTTACCTGTCATTATTATTATTAATCAATCAATCAATCAATCGTATTTATTGAGCGCTTACTACGTACAGAGCACTGTACTAAGCGCTTGGGAAGTACAAATTGGCAACAATAATAATAATTACCTCCCCACCTCTCTCTTACCCGCCGCTTTTTCTTCCTTCCCTGCTGTCTTTCCAGAAGCGATGTCCTGCCTCTTCACTTCATCCTCCCCTCCGACTCGGTCGCCTCTCATCTGTTCAAAATGTTTGTTTCCACTCACTTCCCCTCCTTCGTTGCCATCTTCAACCTCTCATTCCCAAGCGGCTGCTTCCGAACTTTCGCCCAGTGCTTAGAACAGTGCTCGGCACATAGTAAGCACGGTGTCTCCCATGGGGCAACTTGATCACCTTGTAACCTCCCCAGTGCTTAGAACAGTGCTCGGCACATAGTAAGCACGGTGTCTCCCATGGGACAACCTGATCACCTTGTAACCTCCCCAGCGCTTAGAACAGTGCTTTGCACATAGTAAGCACTTAATAAATGCCATCATCATTATTATTATTATTATATATATATGTGTATTCATTCATTCAATCATCATCATCATCATCAATCGTATTTATTGAGCGCTTACTGTGTGCAGAGCACTGGACTAAGCGCTTGGGAAGTACAAGCCGGCAACATCTAGAGACGGTCCCTACCCAACAATGGGCTCACAGTCTATTCATTCGTTCATTCGATCGTATTTATTGAGCGCTTACTGTGTGCAGAGCACTGGACTAAGCGCTTGGGAAGTCCAAGTTGGCAACATCTAGAGATGGTCCCTACCCGACAGCGGGCTCGCAGTCTAGAAGGGGGAGACAGACAACAAAACAAAACATATTAACAAAATAAAAGAAATAGAATAAATATGTACAAATAAAATAAATAAATAAATAGAGTAATAAATACGTACAAACATACATACATATATACAGGTGCTGTGGGGAGGGGAAGGAGGTAAGGTGGGGGGGTGTATATGTATGTCTATGTGTATATATATGTATGTATATGCATATACTATATATGTATATATGTGTGTATATATATGCATATACATGTATATGTATATGTGCGTATATATGTGTGTATATATACATACATGCACACATATATGTATATGTGCGTGTGTATATATATATATATATATGTGTGTGTGTGTATGTATATGTGCGTATACAGATATATGTGCGTATATATGTGTGTGTGCATATATACGTGCACATATATGCATATATATATATTTATATATATGCATATGCACATATATATATACACACGCATATATATATATACACATACACATATATATGTATATATGTATGTGTATATATGTATATATGTATGTATATATATATACAGTTGCTGTGGGGAGGGGAAGGAGGTCCCCGCCAGACTTGGGGATGCCCGGGCCGTGCCAACGGGACATCCCCATTTTCCAGATGAAGTAACTGAGGCCCAGGGAAGTGAAGTGACTCGCTCAAAGTCACCCAGCTGACAAGTGGCGGAGCCGGGATTTGAACCCATGACCTCTGACCCCAAAGCCCGGGCTCTTTCCACTGAGGGTTGAGTGGGGGAAGGCCTCTCAGGGGAAGACGGGCCTTCGCTAAGGCTTTGAAGTGGGGGAGACGGTTGTCTGTGGGACCCGAAGGGGGACGGCCCCTGCCAGGCCAGAGGCAGGACGGGGGCGAGGGGACGTCGGAGGGGGCCAGGCCGCAGTGCTTTAAAGCCAATGGTGACGAGCGTCAGTTGGATGCGGAGGTGGACGGGTTATTCAGTCAATCAGTCAGCCGGTGGTATTTACCGAGCGCTAACTGTGTGCAGAAAATAATAATAATAATAATAATAATGGCATTTATTAAGCGCTCCCTATGTGCAAAGCACTGTTCTAGGCGCTGGGGAGGTTACAAGGTGATCAAGTAGTCCCACGGGGGGCTCACAGTCTTTTAATCTCCATTTGACAGATGGGGGAACTGAGGCACAGAGAAGATAAGTGACTTGCCCAAAGTCACCCAGCTGACAACTGGCAGAGCTGGGATTTGAACCCGTGACCTCTGACTCCAAATAATAGTAATGATGGCATTTGTTAAGCGCTTACTATGTGCAAAGCACTGTTCTAAGCGCTGGAGGGGATACAGTGTGATCAAGTTGTCCCACGTGGGGCTCACAGTCTTAATCCCCATTTTTACAGACGAGGTAACTGAGGCTCAGAGAAGTTAAGTGACTTGCCCAAGGTCACACGGCAGACTTGTGGGGGAGCCGGGATTCGAACCCATGACCTCTGACTCCAAAGCCCGGGCTCTTTCCACTGAGCCACGCTGCTTCTCCAAAACTGTCCCACACGCGTGGGAGGGGAAGGTACAACAATTGTTGCCAACTTGTCCTTCCCAAACGCTTAGTCCAGTGCCCTGCACACAGTAAGTGCTCAATAAATACGATTGAATGAATGAATGAACAGATACATTCTCTGCCCACCACGCGCTTACAGTCCTAGTGAGTGCAAAGCACTGTCCAAAGCGCGTGGGAGAGAACGGTAGAAGATGAAGCGGAGAAGCAGCTTGGCTTAGTGGGTAGAACCCGGGCCCCGGAGTCAGAAGGTCATGGGTTCTAATCCCGGCTCCGCCACCTGTCTGCTGTGTGGCCTCGGGCAAGTCGCTTCACTTCTCTGGGCCTCGGTTCCCTCATCCGTCAAATTCATTCATTCGTTCGATCGTATTTATTGAGTCTGGCAAGTCGCTTCACTTCTCTGGGCCTCAGATCCCTCACCCGTCAAATTTGTTCAATCGTATTTATTAAGCACTTATTATGTGCTGAGTGTATATATGTATATATGTTTGTATGTATTTATTACTCTATTTATTTTACTTGTACATATTTATTCTATTTATTTTATTCTGTTAATAAGTTTTGTTTTGTTCTCTGTCTCCCCCTTCTAGACCGTGAGCCCACTGTCGGGTAGGGACCGTCTCTAGATGATGCCAACTTGGACTTCCCAAGCGCTTAGTCCAGTGCTCTGCACACAGTAAGCGCTCCATAAATACGATTGAATGAATGAATGAATTGTATTCCCCCCAGCGCTTAGAACAGTGCTCGACACATAGTAAGCGCTTAACAAATGCCACCATTATGACTATTTGAAGCCCGGGCCCCTTTCTGTGGTGTGGCTTCTCCCACCCCTCTTCCCCACCCCTCTTCCCCCCACAGTCGGACCCCCGGGCTGGGCATCACCACCGGCTAGGCCCCAACCGGCCGGGGGATAATGATGGCATTGATTAATAATAATGATGGCATTGATTAAGCGCTTACTATGTGCAAAGCACTGTTCTAAGCACTGGGGAGGATACAAAGTGATTAGGTTGTCCCACGTGGGGCTCACAGACTTCATCCCCGTTTTACAGGTGAGGGAACTGAGGCACAGAGAAGTCAAGTAACCTGCCCAAAGTCACACAGCTGACAAGTGGTGGAGCCGGGATTTGAACCCATGACCTCTGACTCCAAAGCCTGGGCTCTTTCTACTGAGCCACGCTGCTTGATCTGTGGGGACGGAGGGAGGGAGGGAGGGCATCCGGGTAGGAGCCCGCCCGCAGCGGCCGTCGCCATGGAGACGGTGATGCTCTCGGTACCCACACGGTACCCACACGGCACCCACAACCCAGGCGGGGCCGAGGCTCCGCTCCCCGAGGGCCCCTCACCTTCCCCCCACCGTCCTCCCCGTGTGGTCAGGGGGTGGCTAGAGACCACCGCTTGCTGGGGGCCCGGGGGGCCCCGGCTCCTCTCCCCCGGGCCCCGTGCGGCGAGGCTGCTGCCACCGCAATCCCCCTGCAGCTGGTAGGCCTGAGGCCTACCACGGGGCCGCCCATCTCTGACCCACTGTTGGGTAGGGACCGTCTCTATATGTTGCCAACTTGCACTTCCCAAGCGCTTAGTACAGTGCTCTGCACACAGTAAGCGCTCAATAAATACGATTGATTGATTGATTGATTGATCTCCGACGGCCTCGGCTTGCTCGCCGTGCCAGGGGCAACCTTGGTGACTCCCCAGCACTTAGAACAGTGGTTTGCACATAGTAAGTGCTTAATAAATGCCATCGTCATTATTATTATTATACATACATAAATACAGGAGGTTATACCTCAAGCGCTCAGTACAAGTAGTAAGTGCTCAATAAATACTGACCCTTTACTGCCGCAGTAATAATAATAATGATAATGTTGGTATTTGTTAAGCGCTTATTATATGCCAAGCACTGTTCTAAGCGCTGGGGTAATTACAAGGCAATCGGGTTGTCCCACGGGGGGCTCACAGTCTCAGTCTCCATTTTACAGATGAGGGAACTGAGGCACAGAGAAGTTAAGTGACTTGCCCAGAGTCACACAGCCGACACGGGAGGGGGCCGGGATTAGAACCCATGAGCTCGGACTCCCGAGTTCGTGCTCTTACCGCGAAGCCACGCAGCGCTCAGTGCAGCGGAGGGCTCAGAATAGGCGCTCAGCAGATAACCACTGATGGAAAGGGGAAATGTGGAAAGGGGAAATGACAGGTTTCCGCACCTTGGAACTTCCCCTCCTCGATGTCTCTGGACTTGCTGGCAGGTAGAAGACTCCAAACCGCCTTGGGCAAACACTAGCCAGTCCCCGCTTGCCCCACCCATGCCCCGTGGGGGAGGGGGTCTGGGAATAATAATAGTGGCATGTAGTAATCCAGCGCTTAGAACAGTGCCCAGCGCTTAGAACAGTGCTTTGCACATGGTAAGCACTTAATAAATGCCATTATTATTATTATTATTAAGCGCTTACTATGTGTAAAGCACTGTTCTACACGCTGGAATAATAACGGCATTTATTAAGCGCTTACTATGTGCAAAGCACCGTTCTAAGCGCTGGAATAATGGCATTTATTAAGCGCTTACTATGTGCAAAGCACTGTTTTAAGCGCTGGAATAATAATGGCATTTATTAAGCGCTTATTATGTGCAAAGCACCGTTCTAAGCATTGGGGAGGTTACAAGGTGATCCGGTTGTCCCATTGGGGGCTCCCAGTCTTCATCCCCATTTTGCAGATGCGGTCACTGAGGCCCAGAGAAGTGAAGTGACTCACCCAAAGTCACCCAGCTGAAAAGTGGCGAAGCCGGGATTTGAACCCATGACCTCTGACTCCAAAGCCCGGGCTCTTTCCACTGGCCACGCTCTTGTTGGGGCTGGCCTGTCCTTCTTCCTAGAACTAATAACCCTGGGGAGAGGGGCTCGGATTTTTTTAATGGCATCTGTCTAGCGCTTACTCTGTGCCAAGCACTGTACTAAGCGTTGGGGTGCATATAAATGGTAATATCAATACCATCATTATTATATAAGATACAAGACTGGAAATTCTCCCATCAATCAACCGGTCACTTGATGGTAAGCAGTGTGGCCCAATGGCCAGAGCCTGGGCTTGGGCGTCAGAGGTCACGGATTCTACTCCCGGCTCCACCACTTGTCTGCTGTGTGACCTTGGGCAAGTCATTTAACTCCTCTGGGCCTCAGTTACCTCATCTGTAAATTGGGGATTGAGCTGTGAGCCTCATGTGGGACAACCTGATCACCTTATACCTACCCCAGCGCTTAGAACAGTGCTTGGCACATAGAAAGCGCTTAACAAATACCATTATTATTATTAGTAGTAGTAGTAGTACTGTTATTTATTGAGTCACTTCACTTTTCTGGGCCTCAGTTCCGTCATCCGCAAAATGGGGATTCAACCCCCGTTCTCCTTCCTACTTAGACTGGGAACCCCATGTGGATCCTGATTATCATTCATTCATTCATTCATTCATTCAATCGTATTTATTGAGCGCTTGCTGTGTGCAGAGCAAAGGACTAAGCTCTTGGAAAGTACAAGTTGGCAACATATAGAGACGGTCCCTACCCAACAGCGGGCTCACAGAAGGGAGTTAAATCTATCTTGAGTATTATCCACGAGAAGCAGCGAAGATCAGTGGAAAGAACCCTGGCTTTGGAGTCAGAGGTCATGGGTTCAAATCTCGCTCCGCCACTTGTCAGCTGTGTGACTTTGGGCAAGTCACTTAACTTCTCTGGGCCTCAGTTCCCTCATCTGTAAAATGGGGACTAAGACGGCGAGCCCCACGTGGGACAACCTGATCACCGCGTAACCTCCAGGGTGCTCAGAACAGTGCTTTGCACGTAGTAAGTGCTTAATAAATGCCATTATTATTATTATTATTATCTTGTAACCATCCTAGGGCTTGGCACAGAATAAGCGCTTAGCCAATACCACCATTATTGTTATCTCTAGTGTCTGTCTCCCCCAGTAAGCTCCTTGTGGGCCCGGATTGCGTCTCCCAGTTCTGTGGCATTGGACTCTCCCGAGCGTTTAGTACGGTGCTCTGCGCAAGGTAAGCGCTCAATAAATATGATTGATTAAATGAATGAAAGAATAAATGAAGGAAAGGAAAGCCTGCCCCTCACTCACTGGGGAGCGGTCTCGCTTCCTTCTCCTCCCGTAAGTCCTGGCGGGCGTGATGGGGGCGGGAGGAATGGGGAGGCCGGAGGCAGGCCCTCCCCACCTCCCGCAGAGGATGGGGGTGGGAGTTTCTGGGATTTGCCCCCCACCCGGACTCTCCGGTCCATCATCCCTGGACCAGCGGGAGAGGAGGGAGGGCAAAGAGCTGGTCCCAGAGAGTGGGTGGGAGCGGGCGAGGGTGGAGGGGGGACTGGGGCTGAAGAGGCATCTGAGAAATGGGGATCCCAACCCAGTCCGGCCACTGAAACCGCATCAGTCGGCCTTTATGGCTTCCTTTCCTCCCCCCGGGCCCCACCTCTGCCTCAGTTTCCTCTCAGACGGAGCCCAGGCGGGGTCTTGGTTTCCCCCCACATCCCCCAGTCTCCCCTGCAACCTCCAGACCCCGGCCCTGGGGGTTCCCCACGGCTTCCTGAGGGCCGCGACGGGGGGCAGACAGGGGAGAGGGAATCAGAAGAATGAGAAAGCAGACTGTTTGTTAGGTGTTTATTATGTGCTGAACACCGTAGTAAGGGCTGGACAGATACAAGGGCATCCGGTCGGATCCAGTCTCTGTCCCACGCGGGGCTCCCGGTTTAAGGGAAAGGTGGGAGTGAGGGTCAGAGGTCAGGGATCAGAGTGGAGTCAGTGGGGACGGTGACCGGATCAGCTCGTTAGGCCTCAGGAGAACCTGGAAACTGGCTCCTTCGGTCAGACTCTGTCCACACCGCAGCCCCCCTCAGCCACCACCACAGGCTGTCGGGGGCTCAGCCCAGCCCTGCTGAGCCAGGGAGAGTAGTCCCAGAGGAGGAAGGGAGGGAAAGCATCCGGATAAGGGGTCTCCTGTCTCACGGGCCTCTTCCCACTGTCACTGTCTTCTTGCAGACCGCAAAGGCTCCCAGGGTCACCAGAATTCCAGCCAGGACCAGACGCAGCAGGAAAATCCGGTTCAGTGAGGAAGCCATCCCTGGAATCACAGGCACACCCTCCCACCCCGAGTCACTACCGGCCGGACTCTTGGTGAGGGTGGAAGGATCAAATTTGACATCTTTGCCCCTCTCAGGGGGTCCCGTCCCCATCACCGCCCCATGGGAGCTGGGGGAGACTGGGGCGGGGGCTCAGGTGACCCCCATCGGGTCACTCACCTTCCCGGGAGCCGACACTCCAGAGTCACGCTGCACCAGGCCGAGGCCCGGCTTGCGGGCCGCCGATGGATCTCGGGGACGGGGACCGGCTCTGACAGAGGAGAGACAGCGGGGGTCAGGGCCCGGGGGAGCCGCCCCACGGGGACCCCCGAGGACCCCAAGATGTACCGTGGCCTAGTGGCTAATAATAATAACAATTGCAGTGTCTGTAAAGTCCTTACTTTGTTCCAGGTGCTATATTAACCACTAGGATTGATATGAGCAAATCATAATAGTGATGGTATTTGTTAAGCACTTACTACGCTCAAAGCACTGTTCTAAGCGCTGGGGTAAATACAAGGTGATAATAATAAGAATGATGGCATTTATGAAGCACTTACTATGTGCCAAGCACTGTTCTAAACACTGGGGTAAATACAAGGTGATCAGGTTGTCCCACGGGGGGCTCACAGTCTTCACCCCCATTTGACAGATGAGGGAACTGAGGCACGGAGAAGTGAAGTGACTTGCCCACGTTCACATGGCAGGCAAGCGGGGGCTAGAGCCTGGGTCTGAGGGTCGCTCTTGTCTTCTGTGTGACCTTAGGCAAGTTATTTAACTTCTCTGTGCCTCAGTTTCCTCATCTGCAAAATGGAGATGTAGACTGGAGGCCCAATGTGGGAAAGGGTCTCTGTCCAACCCCATCATCTTCTATCTACCACAGGGTTTAGTACAGTGCCTGGCACATACTAAGTGCTTAATAAATCCTATTTAAAAGGCCCTTCACCCCCACAGTACAGAGACTTAAAGGATGCCCCCATTTTACAGAGGGGCAAACTGAGGGGGGGGAAACAGAACAAAACAAGTGAACAGGTGTCAAGTCATCAGAATAAATAGAAATAAAGCTAGATGCACATCATTAACAAAATAAGTAGAATAGTAAATATGTACAAAATGTGTCAGAAGGACTTGGGTTCTAATAATAATAATGGCATTTGTTAAGCGCTTACTATGTGCAAAGCACTGTTCTAAGCGCTGGGGGAGATACAAGGTGATCAGGTTGTCCCACGCGGGGCTCACAGTCCTTATCCCCATTTGACAGATGAGGGAACTGAGGCTCAGAGAAGTGAAGTGATTTGCCCAAGGTCACACAGCAGACATGTGGCGGAGCTGGGATTAGAACCCATGACCTCTGACTCCCAAGCCTGGGCTCTTTCCACTGAGCCACGCTTCTAATCCCATCTCTGCCACCCATGTGACCTGGGCTAGTCGCTTCACTTCTCTGTACTTCGCTCATTCAATCGTATTTATTGAGCGCTTACTGTGTGCAGAGCTCTGTACTAAGCGCTTGGGAAGTACAAGTTGGCAACATATAGAGATGGTCCCTACCCGGCAACGGGCTCACAGCCTAGAAGGGGGAGACAGACAACAAAACAAAACACGTGGACAAGTGCCAAGTCACCAGAATAAATAGAAGTAAAGCTAGATAATAATAATGATGGCATTTATTAAGCACTTACTACGTGCAAAGCACTGTTCTAAGCGCTGGGGAGGTTACAAGGTGATCAGGTTGCCCCCCGGAGGGCTCACAGTCTTAATCCCCATTTTCCGGATGAAGTAACTGAGGCTCAGAGAAGTGAAGTGACTTGCCCAAGGTCACACAGCAGACATGTGGTGGAGCCGGGATTATTCATTCATTCATTCATATTTATTGAGCGCTTACTGTGTGCAGAGCACTGTATAAATATGTATACATGTATATATGTATGTATATATATAGATATGATTAGAACCCATATGTATTTATACATACATATGTATATATGTATGTATATGTATAAATATGATTAGAACCCATGACCTCTGACTCCCAAGCCCGTGCTGTTGCCACAGAGAAGTGAAGTGACTTGCCCAAGGTCACACAGCAGACATGTGGTGGAGCTGGGATTATTCATTCATTCATTCATTCATTCATTCATTCAATCGTATTTATTGAGCGCTTACTGTGTGCAGAGCACTGTATAAATATGTATACATGTATATATGTATGTCTATGTATAAATATGATTAGAACCCATGACCTCTGACTCCCAAGCCCATGCTGTTGCCACAGAGAAGTGAAGTGACTTGCCCAAGGTCACACAGCAGACATGTGGTGGAGCCGGGATTATTCATTCATTCATTCAATCTTATTTATTGAGCGCTTACTGTGTGCAGAGCAGTGTATAAATATGTATGCATGTATATATGTATGTATATGTATAAATATGATTAGAACCCATGACCTCTGAACTCCCAAGCCCGTGCTGTTGCCGCTGAGCCACCCTGCTCAGATGCACCCCATGAACAAAATAAATAGAATAGTAAAAATGTGCAAGTAAAATAAATAGAGTAATCAATCTGTACAAACATTCATTCATTCAATTGTATTTATTGAGCGCTTACTGTGTGCAGAGCACTGGACTAAGCGCTTGGGAAGTCCAAGTTGGCAACAGATAGAGACGATCCCTACCCAACAGCGGGCTCACAGTCTGGGCGTATATCCAGGTGGTGAGGGGAGGGGAAGGAGGTAGGGCGGGGGGTACGGGGAGAGGAAAAAGGGGGTTCAGGTCCCTCATCAGTAAAATGAGGTTTAAGATTTTGAGCCCATGGATTGTGTCCAACTTGATTATCATGTTTCCACCCCAGTGCTTAGAACAGTGCCTGGCACATAGGGAGTGCTTAAAAAATACCGTTAAAAAAAAATAAATTAACCATCACCTCCACCTGGACCAGTCCCTAATTGGTTGCTGTGACATCACAATCAATCAGTCAATTGTATTTATTTATTGAGCGCTTACTGTGTGCAGAGCACTGTACTAAGCACTTGGGAAGTCCAAGTTGGCAACATGTAGAGACGGCCGCTACCCAACAGTGGGCTCACAGTCTAGAAGACTGTCTACCTCACAGTCTACGTCCCTCTGTCCGTCCAAACAGCCCTCCCTTCTCTCATCTTCCTGACCACCACCTCTCGATGCGGACAGTGACCTCACCATGGCCCCCAACTTCCTAATCGGCTCCCCCGTCTACCCTCCACCTGGGCTCAACAACCGAGCCCCCGACTGGCCGTCGATTATGCTGTGAGATATGAGAAGCAGTGTGGCTCAGTGGAAAGAGCCCGGGCTTTGGAGTCAGGGGTCATGGGTTCGAATCCCGGCCCCGCCAATTGTCGGCTGGGTGACTTTGGGTAAGTCACTTCAATCAATCAATCAGTTGTACTTATTGAGCGCTTACTGTGTGCAGAGCACTGGACTAAGCGCTTGGGAAGTCCAAGTTGGCAACCTATAGAGACAGTCCCTACCCAACAGTGGGCTCACAGTCTAAAAGGGGGAGACGGAGAACAAAACCAAACATACTAACAAAATAAAATAAATAGAATAGATATGTACAAGTAAAATAAATAAATAGTACAATAAATAAATAGTAAAATAAATAAATATTCACTTCTCTGGGCCTCAGTTCCCTCATCTGGAAAATGGGGATGAAGACTGGGATGAAGACCCCCCGTGGGACCACCTGATCGCCTTGTAACCTCCCCGGTGCTTAGAACGTGCTTTGCATATAGTAAGCGCTTTATGAATGCCTTTATTATTATTATTATTATTATATCACTGTCATTTTATTCAATCCTCCACTGGCCTAACCTGCCTCGATGGGCCCCAGGCTGAAGGCCCCCATCTTGGGCAGCTCCAATTTTTCCGGCCTGTTCCTGGTTTAGGTTGGTGGCTAGAGCCCGGGCCTGGGAACTGGGAGGGAACCGGGAACTGGGCTGGGGGCTGAGCAGGGGGTGGGTTGGGGGTGGGCCAGGGGCTGGGGGAGACTTATTAGGAGAAGTAGCTTGGCTCAGCGGAAAGAGCCCGGGCTTTGGAGTCAGAGGTCATGAGTTCAAATCCCAGCTCTACCGATTGTCAGCTGGGTGACTTCGGGCAAGTCACTTCACTTCTCTGGGCCTCAGTTCCCTCATCCGGAAAATGGGGGTGAAGACTGTGAGCCCCCTGGGGGACAACCCGATCACCTTAATAATAATAATAATAATAATAATAATATTGATGACATTAATTAAGCACTTACTATGTGCAAAGCAGTGTTCTAAGCACTGGGGAGGTTACAAGGTGATCAGGTTGTCCCATAGAGGACTCACAGTCTTTTTCCCCATTTTACAGATGAGATAACTGAGGCACACAGAAGTTAAGTGACTTGCCCAAAGTCACAAAGCTGACAATTGGTGGAGCACCTTGTAACCTCCCCAGCACTTCGAACAGTGCTTGGCACATAGTAAGCGCTTAATAAATGCCATCATTATTACTATTACTCTTGTCAGCTATGTGACTTCGGGCAAGTCACCTCACTTCTCTGGGCCTCAGTTCCCTCATCTGTCAAATGGGGATGAAGGCTGGGAGCCCCCCGGGGGACAATCCGACCACCTTGTAACCTCCCCAGAGCTTCGAACAGTGCTTGGCACATAGTAAACGCTTAATAAACGCCATCATTATTATTATTAGTCTTGTCAGCTGTGTGACTTTGAGCAAGTCACTTCACTGGGCCTCAGTGACCTCATCTGGAAAATGGGGATGAAGCCTGGGAGCCCCTCGGGGGACAACCTGATCACCTTGTGAACTCCCCAGCACTTAGAACAGTGCTCTGCACACAGTAAGCGCTCAATAAATACGATTGATTGATAGTAAGGGCTTAATAAATGCTCCCTGGTAGCCAAAGAGAGAAATGCTTGAGGAGGAGCTGGGCCTCCCTTGGCCCCCCTTGGCCCATCTGGACGTAGAGGATGGAGAGGGGAAGGGGGACCCCCAAACAGTGACAGGAAACACCCCCACCTCCCCTCCCTCCCTCCCTTCCTCTCCCTCTGAGACCCCTGTGGGCAACAGGAACTCAACTGATGATGTGGCATTGATCAGGCTATTGATTCTGGTGCCTACATTCATTCATTCATATTTATTGAGCGCTTACTGTGTGCGGAGCATTCATTCAATCATATTTATTGAGTGCTTACTGTCTGCAGAGCACTGTACTAAGCGCTTATAATAATAATGGCATTTATTAAGCACTTCCTATGTGCCAAGCACTGTTCTATGCACTGGGGAGGTTACAAGGTGATCAGGTTGTCCCATGGGGGGCTCACAGTCTGTGCCTCAGTGACCTCATCTGTAAAATGGGGATGAAGACTGGGAGCCCCCCGTGGGACAACCTGATCACCTTGTATACCCTCAGCCCTTAGAACAGTGTTTTGCACGTAGTAAGCGCTTAACAAATACCATTATTATTATTAATCCCCATTTTACAGATGAGGTAACTGGGGCACGGAGGAGTGAAGTGACTTGCCCAAAGTCACCCAGCTGACAGTTGGCAGAGCTGGGATTTGAACCCATGACCTCTGACTCCAAAGCCCGGGCTCTTTGCCCTGAGCCACGCTGCTTCCCTAAGCACTGGGGAGGTTACAAGGTGATCAGGTTGTCCCACGGGGGGCTCCCAGTCTTAATCCCCATTTTACAGATGAGGGAACTGAGGCACGGAGAAGTGAAGTGACTTGCCCAAAGTCACCCAGCTGACAACTGGAGGAGCTGGGATTTGAACCCATGACCTCTGACTCCAAAGCCCGGGCTCTTTCCACTGGGCCACGCTGCTTCTCAAGCGCTTGGGAAGTATAGGTCGGCAACAGATAGAGCCGGTCCCTACCCCACAACGGGCTTACAGTCTAGAAGGGGGGAGACAGACGGCAAAACAATAATCATAATCAATCGTATTTATTGAGCGCTTACTATGTGCAGAGCACTATACTAAGCGCTTAAAACAAAACATGGAGACGGGTGAAAACATGTCGACAGGCCTACAGTCCCTGAGCCTGGAACTGTGGCAGACGCCCCGGCCGGATCCTGGTGCCATTACGTGGTCGAAGACGGAGCTGTGGAGGTGGTGATCCGGAGGTTAGTAGCCAATTTATTTTTAATTATATTTCTTGTTAATATTAATAATAATAAAAGTTGTACATATTTGTTACTCTATTTATTTATTTATTTATTTTGCTTGTCCATATCTATTCTATTTATTTTATTTTGTTAGTATGTTTGGTTTTGTTCTCTCTCTCCCCCTTTTAGACTGTGAGCCCACTGTTGGGTAGGGACTGTCTCGATATGTTGCCAACTTGGACTTCTTGAGCGCTTACTGTGTGCAGAGCACTGTACTAAGTGCTCAATAAATACGATTGATGAATAATAATAATAATAATAATAAGGGTACTTGTTAAGCTCTTACTATGTGCCAAGCACTGTTCTAAGAACTAGGGTAGTTGAAAACTAATCAGATTAGACCCAATTCATGTCCCACATATGGCTCATAGTCTTCATCCTGTGCCCCCCTCGCCCTCCCTCGGTGTGGCCCGGGCTCCGGCTGTCGGGGGGCGAGGGGGCCGGGGTCCCCGTGTCCCGGCCGTGGGGTGAAGCCACTATTCATTGGATTGTGTTTATTGAGCGCTCTCGAAGCGTACTGAGCGCTTATTATGGTACCGTTAGTACAGAGAAGCAGCGTGACTCAGTGGCTCAGTGGCTTGGGAGCCAGAGGTCGTGGGTTCTAATCCCGGCTCCGCCACTTGTCAGCTGGGTGACTTTTAGACTGTGAGCCCACTGTTGGGTAGGGACTGTCTCTATATGTTGCCAACTTGTACTTCCCAAGCGCTTAGTCCAGTGCTCTGCACACAGTAAGCGCTCAATAAATACGATTGATTGATTGATTGATTTGGGCAAGTCACTTCACTTCTCTGGGCCTCCGTTACCTCATCTGTAAAATGGGGATGAAGACTGGGAGCCCCCCGTGGGACAACCTGATCGCCTTGTATGCTTTGCACATAGTAAGCGCTTAACCAATGCCATCATTATTATTATTATTATCCTCATTTTACAGATGAGGGAACGGAGGCCCAGAGAAGTGGAATGACTTGCCCAAAATCACCCAGCGGAGCCGGGATTAGAATCCAGGTCCTTTTGACTCCCGGGCCTGTGCTCTATCCACTAGGCCATGCTGCTTCCCCTAATTACTAATTATTAGTAATGATTAATTAATAGTAACAATTAATAATTGTAGTATTTGTTCCACACTACGTGTCAAGCACTGTTCTGAGCACTGGGGTAGATACAAGCTTATCATGCCGGACACATTTCCTGTCCCGCATGGGGTTCACGGCCTAAATAGGAGGGAGAAAAGGTATCGAATCCCCAGTTTGCAGTTGAGGAAACTGAGGCCCAAAGAAGTGAAGTGGCCCAGATCACACAGAAGACAAGTGGTGGGGACGGGATTAGAACCCAGGACCTTCTAACTCCCAGGCCCGGCTCTAGCCACTAGGCCTTGCTTCTTGCCACCTTGGGCATCCCTCCGCTTCCAGGCCAGAAGGCTGGTTTTCTCCAGATCTCAGTGGATAGTGGTGGCACAATTCCCCGCTCCTCCCATCTCCAATGCACGCCCACAATGTCAACTGCCCAAATATGTTCCCAGCTGTTGTTGTCTGTCTCCTCTGCCCAGCTGCCCTCAGAAGGTGAAGGAGTAGGAGGAGAGGAAGGAGAAGAAGAAGGAGGAGGAGGAGGAGGAGGAGTAGTAAATGGAGGAGAAGAAGAAGAAGAAAGAGGAGTTTAAGGAGGAGAAGGAGGAAAGGACGAGATGGAGAAGGAGGAGGTGGAGAAGGAGAAAATGAAGAAGAAGAAGAAGAAGAAAGAGGAGGAAGAGAAGGAGGAAAGGATGAGATGGAGGAGAAGGAGAAAGTGGAGAAGGAAATGAAGGAGGAGGAGGAGTAGAAGAAGAAGAAGAAGAAGAAGAAGAAGAAGAAAGAAGAAGAAGAAGAAGAAGACGAAGAAGAAGACGAAGAAGAAGAAGAAGAAGAAGAAGAAGAAGAAGAAGAAGAAGAAGAAGGAGGAGGAGGAGGAGGAGGAGGAGGAGGAGGAGAAGGAGGAGGAGAAGGAGGAGGAAAGGATGAAATGTGTAAGTAAGAGGAGGAGGTGGAGAAGGAGGAAAGGATGAAATGTGTAAGTAAGAGGAGGAGGTGGAGAAGGAGGAAATGGAGGAGAAGAAGAAGAAGAAAGAGGAGTTTGAGGAAGAGAAGGAGGAAAGGACGAGATGGAGAAGGAGGAGGTGGAGAAGGAGAAAATGGAGAATAAGAAGAAGAAAGAGGAGGAGGAAAGGATGAGATGGAGAAAGAGAAGGAGGAAGTGGGGGAGGAGAAGGAGGAGGAGGAGGAGAAGAAGAAGAAGAAGAAGGAGAAGAAGGAGAAGGAGAAGGAGAAGGAGAAAAGGATGAGATGTATAAGGAAAAGGAGGAGGTGGATAAGGAGGAAATGGAGGAGGAGGAGAAGAAGAAAGAGGAGTTTGAGGAGGAGAGGGAGGAAAGGATGAAATGAAGAAGGAGGGAATGGAAGAGAAGAAGAAGAAGAAGAAGAAGAAGAAGAAGAAGAAGAAGAAGAAGAAGAAGAAGAAATAATAGAAGAGGAAGAAGAAATAATAGAAGAGGAAGAAGAAATAATAGAAGAAGAATAAATAATAGAAGAGGAAGAAGAAGAAATAATAGAAGAGGAAGAAGAAATAGAAGAAATAATTGAAGAAGAAGAGGAGGAAGAAGAAATAATTGAAGAAGAAGAAATAGAAGAAGAAGAGGAAGAAGAAGAAAAAGAAGAGGAGGAGGAGGAGAAAACGGAGGAGGAGGAGAAAATAGAGGAGGAGGAGAAGGAGAAAATGGAGGAGGAGGAGGAGGATTTGGTTAAGTGATTACTATATGTCAAACATTAGGGTAAATTTTTTTGGTATTTGTTAAGCACTTACTATGTGCCAAGCACTGTATTAAGCCCTGGGGTAGGTACAAGCTAATCAGGTGAGACAGTCCCTGTCCCGCATGGGGCTCACAGTCTTCACCCCCATTATACAGATGAGGGAACTGAGGCCCAGAGAAGTGAAGTGACTTGCCCAAGGTTACATAGCAGAGGAAGGGCGGAGCTGGGATGAGAACCCCGGGCTCTACCCATTAGGCCACACTGCTTCGCCTGGGCTTGAGATTTCATCTGGTCTAGCACCCTGCCCCTTAGCAGGTGAGGGTCTCTTGGGCAAGTCACTTCACTTCTCTGGGCCTCAGCTCCCTCATCTGTAAAATGGGAATGAAGACTGGGAGCCCCACGGGGTACAGGGAATGGGCCCAACCTGATGAGCTCCTTTCTACCCCAGTGCGTCGTACAGTGCTTGGCACATAGTAAGCATGTAAGAAATGCCATAAAAATAAGAACATTCCAGGCAGATTGGTATCTGTCCCACCCTGATTACCTTGTATCCACCTCAGCATTTAGCACAGTGCCTGGCAAATAGTAAGGGCTTAAAATAATAATAATAATAATAATAATGGCATTTGTTAAGTGCTTATTATATGTCAGGCACTGTACTAAGCACTGAGGTAGATACAAGCAAATCGAGTTGGACACTGTCCCTGCCCCACAGGGGGCTCATAGGCTCAATCCCCATTTTCCAGATGAGGGAACTGAGGCCCAGAGAAGTGAAGTGACTTGCCTAAGGTCACCCAGCAGACAGGTCGGGGCTCTATCCACTATCCACACCGCTTCCTGTACTACAATTATTCTTATTGCTGTTATTATTGTTATTATTATCCCACAGAGGTGAGAGTCCCCTACCCCAGACCCTCAGACCCTAGTCCCCCACAGGCTCCCTCCTCAGTAACCAGGAAATCCTTCTAGAAGCAGCGAGGCTCAGTGGCAAGAGCCCGGGCTTTGGAGTCAGAGATCATGGGTTCAAATCCCGGCTCCGCCACTTGTCAGCTGGGTGACTTCGGGCCAGTCACGTCACTTCTCTGGGCCTCAGTGACCTCATCTGGAAAATGGGGATGAAGACTGCGAGCCCCCCATGGGACAACCTGATCACCTGGTAACCTCCCCAGCGCTTAGAACAGTGCTTGGCATATAGTCAGTGCTTAATAAAGTGCCATTATTATTATGTCTATCCCAAATCCCTCCTGCTGCAACAGGGCCCGTTGGAGCTCGAGGGACGGTCAGAAGGGGGCAGGAATTGGGTCTGGGGGCGCCTGAGGGTGAGGGTGGAGTTTGGGGGGTGGGGATGGGGAAAGGGAAGCTCAGGCCCCAGGGAGTTGGTCTGGGGGTTCCCAGACTGAGCCCCCTTTTTCCTCTCCTCCTCCTCCCCATCGCCCCCGCCCTCCCTCCTTCCCCTCCCCACAGCACTTGTATATATATTTGTAAAGATTTATGACACTATTTATTTTACTTGTACATATTTACTATTCTATTTATTTTGTTAACGATGTGCATTTAGCTTTAATTCTATTTGTTCTGACGACTTGACGCCCGTCCACATGTTCTGTTTTGTTGTCTGTCTTCCCCTTCTAGGCGGTGAGCCCGCAGTTGGGTAGGGACCGTCTCTATTTGTTGCCAACTTGGACTTCCCAAGCGCTTAGTCCAGTGTTCTGCACACAGTAACCGCTCAATAAATAGGATTGAATGATGGAATGAATGGTCTGGGGGGTGACCTCCCCCCAAAACCCGGGTCCTTCTTCAAGGCTTTGCTCTCTTTGACCACGAGGGGGCGCCTGGTTTCCAACCAATTTACTGACAGCCCTTCATTCATTCATTCAAGGATTTGCTCTTTTTGACCACGAGGGGGCGCCTGGTTTCCAACCAATTTACTGATAGTCCTTCATTCATTCATTCATTCAAGGATTTGCTCTTTTTGACCACGAGGGGGCGCCTGGTTTCCAACCAATTTACTGATAGTCCTTCATTCATTCATTCATTCAAGGATTTGCTCTTTTTGACCACGAGGGGGCGCCAGGTTTCCACCAATTTACTGACAGCCCTATATTCATTCATTCATTCATTCAAGGCTTTGCTCTTTTTGACCACGAGGGGGCGCCAGGTTTCCAACCAATTTACTGACAGCCCTTCATTCATTCATTCAAGGCTTTGCTCTTTTTGACCACGAGGGGGCGCCTGGTTTCCAACCAATTTATTGACAGCCCTGCATTCATTCATTCATTCAAGGCTTTGCTCTTTTTGACCACGAGGGGGCGCCTGGTTTCCAACCAATTTATTGACAGCCCTACATTCATTCATTCATTCAAGGCTTTGCTCTTTTTGACCACGAGGGGGCGCCTGGTTTCCAACCAATTTACTGACAGCCCTACATTCATTCATTCATTCATTCAAGGTTTTGCTCTTTTTGACCACGAGGGGGCGCCTGGTTTCCAACCAATCTACTGACAGCCCTTCATTCATTCATTCATTCATTCATTCAATCAGTCCTATTTCTTGAGCGCTTACTGTGTGCAGAGCACTGGACTAAGCGCTTGGGAGAGTTCAATGCAACACTAAACCGACACATTCCCTGCCCACAACGAGCTTACGGTCTGGGGCAGGGGAGACAGACATCAGTACAAATAAATGAGCCTCTTGGTGGGCAGAGATAGTCTCTGTTAATCATAATAATAGTACTACTACTACTAATAATAATGTTGGTATTTGTTAAGCACTTACTATGTGCCAAGCACTGTTCCAAGCGCTGGGGGGGACACAAGGTGATCAGGTTGTCCCATGGGAGGGCTCCCAGTCTTCATCCCCATTTTCATGATGAGGGAACTGAGGCATAGAGAAGTGAGTAATAATAATAACGGTGGTATTCGTTAAGTGCTTACTATGTGCCAAGCACTGTTCTAAGCGTGGGGGAGATACAAGGTAATCAGGTTGTCCCACGTGGGGCTCGCAGTCTTCATCCCCATTTCTCAGATGAGGGAACTGAGGCACAGAGAAGTGAATAATAGTAATAATGGTGGTATTTGTTAAGCACCTACTATGTGCCAAGCACTGTTCTAAGCGCTGAGGTAGATACAAGGTAATCAGGTTGTCCCATGTCGGACTCCCAGTCTTCATCCCCATTTTCCAGATGAGGTCACTGAGGCCCAGAGAAGTTAAGTAACTTGCCCAGAGTCACACAGCAGACAAATGGCGGAGCTGGGGTTCGAACCCATGACCTCTGACTTCCAAGCCCGTGCTCTTTCCTCTGAGCCACGCTGCTTCTCTGTTGTGATTGTACTTTCCAAGTGCTTAGTCCAGTGCTCTGCACACTGTAAGCGCTCAGTAAGTATGATTGAATGAATGAACGAATAAATCAAATGACAGATCTGGACATGAGTGCTTTGGGGCTGGAGGTGGGGAAGAGCCCGGGCTTGGGAGTCAGAGGATGTGGGTTCTAATCCCGGCTCTGCCACTTGTCTGCTGTGTGACCTTGGGCCAGTCACTTCACTTCTCCGTACCTCAGTTACCTGGGGGATGAAGACTGTGAGCCCCACGTGGGGCAACCTGCTTATCTTGTATCTACCCTAGAGCTTAGACCAGTGCTTGGCATTTAATAGCAGCGTGGCTCAGTGGAAAGAGCCTGGGCTTTGGAGCCAGAGGTCACGGGTTCAAATCCCAGCTCCACCACTTGTCAGCTGTGTGACTTTGGGCAAGTCACTTCACTTCTCTGGGCCTCAGTGACCTCATCTGTCAAATGGGGATGAAGACTGTGAGCCCCACGTGGGACCACCTGATCACCTTGTAACCTCCCCAGGGCTTAGAACAGTGCTTTGTACATAGTAAGTGCTTAATAAATGTCATTATTATTATTATTATTATTATTATTATTATTATTATTCTTGTTCTCTGTGCCTCAGTTTCCTTATCTGTAAAATGGGGATTAAGACTGTGAGCCCCCCATGGGACAACCTTGTACCCTCCCCAGCACTTAGAACAGTGCTTTCCCCATTCCCCCCGCCTTACCACCTTCCCCTCCCCACAGCACCTATATATATATGTATATATGTTAGTATGTATTTATTACTCTATTTGTTTATTTATTTTATTTGTACATATTTATTCTATTTATTTTATTTGGTTAATATGTTTTGTTTTGTTCTCTGTCTCCCCCTCCTAGACTGTGAGCCCACTGTTGTGTAGGGACCATCTCTATATGTTGCCAACTTGGACTTCCCAAGCGCTTAGTCCAGTGCTCTGCACAAAGTAAGCGCTCAATAAATATGATTGATTGATTGATTGAATGAATGAATAGTAAGCGCTTAATACATCATTATTATTATTCTCTGTGCCTCAGTTCCCTCATCCGTAAAATGGGGGTGAAGACTGTGAGCCCCCCGTGGGGCAACCGGATCACCTTGTAACCTCCCCAGAGCTTAGAACAGTGCTTGGCACATAGTAAGCGCTTAATAAATGCCATCACTATTATTAGTAGTAGTAGTAAGTGCTTAACAAATACCATTATTATTATTATTATTATTATTAAGTGCTTTGGGGCTGGGAGGGGAAAGACAAAGGGAGGAAGTCAGGGTGACGCAGAAGGGAGTGAGGGATGAGGAAAAGGGGGGCTTGTACTTCCCAAGTGCTTAGTACAGTGCTCTGCACACAGTAAGCGCTCAATAAATACGATTGATTGATTAGTCTGGGAAGGCCTTCGGGAGGAGGAGATGGGCCTGCAGTAAAGCTGTGAAGGGAAGGAGAGGAATTTTCTGTGGGATTTGAGGAGGGAGGATGAACCAGGCCAGAGGCAGGATGCGGGCCAGGGGTCGGTGACGAGACGGGCGAGATGGAGGGCAGTTGTCTGGAAAGACCGCACTGGAGCAAACAGATAATAATAAAAATAGAATTATAAAAGATAATAATAATGTATTTATTTATTTTACTTGTACATATTTATTCTACTTATTTTATTTGGTTAATATGTTTTGTTTTCTTCTCTGTGTCTCCCCCTTCTAGACTGTGAGCCCGCTGTTGGGTAGGGACCGGCTGTAGATGTTGCCGACTTGTACTTCCCAAGCGCTTAGTCCAGTGCTCTGCACACAGTAAGCGCTCAATAAATACGATTGATTGAGCAGTGCTCTGCACATAGTAAGTGCTTAATAAATGCCATTATATATAGATAGATAGATATACATATATGATCGTGGCTCACAGTCTATGATCGTGGACTTGGGAGGGAGGAAGTCAGGTTCGGGCCCTTTGGACCAAGAGGGGACCAGAGGACCCCCTTCCTCCATCTCTCCAGACCCTTCAGTCCCCCCCGCTGCACCCCCCCCCCCGCCCCCATCCCCGTCCTCTGCCGCCCCTTGCCCGGCTTCCCCTTCCCTTGCCACGCGTTCGACCTTCAACCCAAGCGGCCAAGGTCAAAACCCGCCTGCCACCGCCCGTGTCACCCGAAACCCCGGGGGTGGCGAGAGGAGGGGGTGGGGAGGGAGGGTGGGGAGGGGCCCTTCCCTGAACTTTCCTCCTGTGACTCCCTGGGCCCAGCTGGGCAGGCGGCCCGGCCCCGGGTTTCCTCTCCCGGTGCAGACTTCCTGCTGCCAAGCGCTGGGGAAATCCCCTCCTGCCACCCGCCCGCCTCTCCCCTGCCCTGTCCTCCCGGCCTTCCTCCTCCCGCCGCCCGCTTCTTCCCTTCCCGGTCCTCTGGGCCTGTTGCCCCCCACTCCATCCGCCCACTTCTTCCCTTCCCGGTCCTCCCAGCCCTCCTCCGCCTCCCATCTCACCCCTTCCCAGTCCCCTTGGTCCTCCTCGCCCCTTCTCCGGCTTCCAGGCCTGCCTCTCCCCTCTCCCCTCGCCCCTCGCCCCTTCCCCATCCTCTAGTCCTGCCTCTCCCCTCTCACCTCACCCCTTCCCCAATCTCTAGGCCTGCCTCTCCCCTCCCACCTCACCCCTTCTGCATCTTCCCAGCCTCCTCTCCCCTTCCCCATCCTCTAGGCCTGCCTCTCCCTTCCCTCCTCACCCATTCCCCATCTTCCCAGCCTCCTCTCCCCATCCCCAACCTCTAGGCCTGCCTCTCCCTTCCCACCTCACCCCTCCTCCATCTTCCCAGCCTCCTCACCCCTTCGCCATCCACTAGGCCTGCCTCTCACCTTTCACCTCACCCCTTCTCCATCTTCCCGGCCTCCTCGCCCCTTCCCCATCCTCTAGGTCTGCCTCTCCCTTCCCACCTCACCCATTCTCCATCTTCCCAGCCTCCTCTCCCCTTCCCCAAGCTCTAGGCCCGCCTCTCCCCTCCCACCTCACCCCTTCTCCATCTTCCCAGCCTCCTCACCCCTTCCCCAACCTCTAGACCCACCTCTCCCCTCCCATCTCGCCCCTTCTCCATCCTCTAGGCCTGCCTCTCCCCTCCCACCTCACCCCTTCTCCATCTTCCCAGCCTCCTCATCTCTTCTCCATCTCCTAGGTCTGCCTCTCCCCTCCCACCTCACCCCTTCTCCATCTTCCCAGCCTCCTCACCCCTTCCCCAATCTCTAGGCCTGCCTCTCACCCCTTCTCCATCTTCCCAGCCTCCTCACCCCTTCCCCAATCTTTAGGCCTGCCTCTCCCCTCCCACTTCACCGCTTCTCATTCATTCATTAATTCAATCGTATTTATTGAGAGCTTACTGTGTGCAGAGCACTGGACTAAGCGCTTGGGAAGTGCAAGTCAACAACATATAGAGACGGTCCCTACCCAACAACGGTCTCAATGTCTAGAAGGGGGAGACAGACAACAAAACAAAACATGTAGACAGGTGTCAAGGTGTCTAAGCCTGTCTCTCCTCTCCCACCTTACCCTTTCTCCATCTTCCCAGCCTCCTCATCCCTTCCCCAACTTCTAGGCCGGCCTCTAGCCTCCCACCTCACCCCTTCTCCATCCTCTAGGCCTGCCTCTCGCCTATCACCTCACCCCTTCTCCACCTTTCCAGCCTCCTCATCCCTTCTCCATCTTCTAGGTCTGCCTCTCGCCTCTCACCTCACCCCTTCTCCATCTTCCCAGCCTCCTCACCCCTTCCCCATCCTCTCGGCCTGCCTCTCCCCTCCCACCTCACCCCTTCTCCATCTCCCCAGCCTCCTCTCCCCTTCCCCGATGTTGCGGAGGTGAGACCCAGCAGGTTCTGGTGACAGATTGGATGCGTGGGGTGAACGAGAGGGCAGAGTCGAGGACGACACCAAGGTTGCGGGCTTGTGAGACGGGAAGGAGGGTAGTGCCGTCTACAGTGACGGGAAAGTCAGGGAGAGGGCAGGGTTTGGGAGGGAAGATAACGAGTTCACGTTGAGTTTTCGATGGTGGGCAGACATCCAGATGGAGATGTCCTGAAGGGAGGAGGAGACATGAGCCTGGAGGGAGGGAGAGAGAGCGTTTTGCACATAGAAAGCACTTAACAAATGCCATCGTTATTATTCCCAGGCTCCTCACCCCTTTCCCAACCTCTAGACCCACCTCTCCCCTCCCTCCTTTCCCCTTCCCACTTTTCCCCATCCTCTAGGCCTGCTTCTCCCCTCCCATCTCATCCTCCCACCCCATCTTACCCCTTCCCAAAGCCTAATCGAGGAGAGGGCAGGGGCTCTGGATTTGAATTCTATGGGGCCTGACGGGCAGGGCGCTGCCTAGGGAGGTTGAGTCAAAGGAGAGCGATCAATCGGTCAATGGTATTTATTGAGCGCTTACTGGGTGCAGAGTACTGTATTGAGCGCTTGAAAGAGGACAGTAAAACCATATAACAGCTGGTAAAAAGGTTCCCTGCCCGCAGCGAGCTTACAGTTTAGAGGGAGATGCCAGATCACCCTCAGTGGTATTAACTGAGCGCTCACTCTGTGCAGAGCACTGTACTGCGGGTTGCGGGTTCTAATCCCGACTCCGCCACTCATCAGCTGTGTGGCTTTGGGCAAGTCGCTTAACGTCTCTGTGCCTCAGTGACCTCATCTGTCAAATGGGGATGGAGACTGGGAGCCCCACGTGGGGCAACCTGATGACCTTGTATCTCCCCCAGCAATTAGAACAGCACTTGGCACAGAGTAATAATAATAATAATAATTTTGGTATTTGTTAAGCGCTTACTATGTGCAAAGCACGGTTCTAAGCGCTGGGGAGGATACAGAGTGAGTGCTTAACAAATAGCATCACTGTTATTGTTATTTCTGAGTGCTTGGTAGAGGACAATATAATGATGTAAAAGAGTTAGTAGACACTCTCCCTGCCCACAGCGAGCTTACAGCCAAGAGGGGGTTGTTGAGAGCAACGTCAGTGGTATTTGTCGAGTGCTTTCTGTGTGCAGAGCGTTGGACTAAAAGTTTGGGGGAGAACAATACAACAGAGTTGGTAGACACATTCCCTGCCCACAGTGAGCCTCCAGTCTAGAGGGGAAGTGAAAAGAGAAGATCCCTGGGCCCAGAGGCGTCTACTCTGCCCCACCCCTAGGAGAGATACTTGCAGAAAATAATCATAATGATAATAATAATAATAACGATGGTATTTGTTAAGCGCTTACTATGTACCCGGCACTGTTCTAAGTGCTGGGGTAGATACAAGCTGATCAGGTTGTCCCCCGTGGGGCTCCCAGTCTTCATCCCCATTTTACAGATGAGGGAACTGAGGCCCAGGGAAGTTAAGTGAGTTGCCCAAGGCCACACAGCAGACAAATGTGGGAAGCAGCATGGCTCAGTGGAAAGAGCCCAGCTTTGGAGTCAGAGGTCATGGGTTCAAATCCCGGCTCCGCCACTTGTCAGCTGGGTGACTTTGGGCAAGTCACTTCACTTCTCTGTGCCTCAGTTCCCTCATCTGTAAAATGGGGGGTGAAGACTGGGAGCCCCACGGGGGACAACCTGATCACCTTGTAACCTCCCCAGTGCTTAGAACAGTGTTTTGCACATAGCAAGTGCTTAACAAATACCATTATTATTATTATTATTATTATTATTAAATGGCAGAGCCAGGAATAGAACCCCTGACCTTTTGACTCATAGTCCCGAGTTCTTTCCACTGAGCCACGCCGCTTCTCTCACTCTATTATATTGTCCTCTCCTGAATGTTTAGTCCAGGGCTGTGCATCATCATCATCATCAATCGTATTTATTGAGCACTTACTGTGTGCAGAGCACTGTACTAAGCTCTTGGGAAGTAAGCACTCAATAAATATGATTGACTGATTGATGGATGGATGGATGGATGGATTGGCCTCCTCCTCCCCAACCCAGGGGTCTGACTGGGAGCCCGTCCCCGCCCACCCGGGGCCCCTGGGAGTTGTAGCCCCTCTCCAGGACTCCATGGGTTCTTCCCAAGCGCTTGTACTTCCCAAGCGCTTAGTACAGTGCTCTGCACACAGTAAGCGCTCAATAAATACGATTGGTGATGATGATGGGTTTCCGTGGCAATCGGTGGTGGGCTTTCCTACCCCGTGGGGCCGGGGGTCTCATCAGCCCGACACAGGGGCAGGGGGCTCGGGGGGGATCCCCGGACCCCCTTCTTCCGCCACTGAGTCCTGGCCTGGCCCTGGGAGCTGGTGAGGCCCCCTCGGGCCGTAGCGGGGGACTAGATCCACCCTGCCAGCACAGCTGGGCCGTGCTAGGCCATCCAGTGCTCAGAACAGTGCTCTGCACATAGTAAGCGCTTAATAAACGCCATTTTATATATATATGAACACCCCGCCGTCCGTCTGTCCAACCTCCACCGAAGCCTAAACCAGGTCCAGGAGTCCTCTCACCGTACGCTCGTTGAGGGCGGGGAATATGTCTGCTTCTTGTTCTACTTATTGTTCTAGAGAAGCAGCGCGGCTCAGTGGAAAGAGCCCGGGCTTTGGAATCAGAGGTCATGGTTCAAATCCCAGCCCTGCCAATTAATAAAAATAAGAATAATTGTGGTATTTGTTAAGCGCTTACTATGTGCCGAGCACCGTTCTAAGCGCTGGGGAGGATGCAAGGTGTTCGGGTTGTCCCATCCTAATCCCCATTTTACATATGAGGTAACTGAGGCCCAGAGAAGTGACTTTCCCAAAGTCACCCAGCTGACAAGTGGCGGGGCCGGGATTTGAACCCATGACCTTGACTCCAAAGCCCGTGCTCTTTCCACTGAGCCACGCCGGTTGTGTGACTTTGGACCGGTCTCTTCACTTCTCTGGGCCTCAGTTCCCTCATCTGGAAAATGGGGATGAAGACTGTGAGTCTCCTGTGGGACAGCCGGATCACCTTGTCACCTCCCCAGCGCTTAGAACGGTGCTTTGCACATAGTAAGCGCTTAATAAATGCCATTATTATTATTATTATTATTACTGTCCTCTCCCCAGCGCTTAGTTCAGTGTTCTGCACGCAGTAAGGGCTCAATAGACGCGACTGGATGAACGGAGGCAGAAATTTAATCCCCCCATCTCTCTCCCCGCCGAGACCGCGTCCGGCCCGCTCAGAATGAACGGCCGGCGGTACGCTCTAGCCCGACAACTCGTTGTGGGCAGGGAATGTGTCTGTTGGTTGTTCTACTGTCCTCTCCCCAGCGCTTAGTACAGTGCTCTGCACGCTGTAAGGGCACAACAGACGCCACTGAATTGACCGTACCCGCTCCAGCGCTTAGAGGAAGCGAAAGTCTGAAGTGATGGGGCGAGGGCCCAGTCGATGAACAAGAAGAGCGTCCTTTACCCCATCCTTGCCCCTGGCATGGATAGATCCAGACGTCATTCAGTCAGTCAGAGGTCACGGGTTCAAATCCCCGCTCTGCCCACTGTCAGCTGTGTGACTTTGGGCAAGTCACTTCACTTGTCTGGGCCTCAGTGACCTCAGCTGGAAAATGGGGATGCAAACCGTGAGCCCCCGCTGATCACCTCGTAACCTCCCCAGCGCTTAGAACAGTGCTCGGCACATAGTAAGCGCTTAACAAATACCATCATTATTATTCAGTGGCTCGGTGGGAAAAGCCTGGGCTTTGGAGTCAGAGGTCATGGGTTCAAATCCCGGCTCCTCCAACTGTCAGCTGTGTGACTCTGGGCAAGTCACTTCACTTCCCTGTGCCTCAGTTACCTCTGCTGTAAAATGGGGATGAAGACTGTGAGCCCCTCATGGGACAACCTGATCACCTTGTTACTTCCCCAGCACTTAGAACAGTGCTTTGCACATAGTAAGCGCTTAATAAATGCCATTATTATTATTATTATTATTATTATTATTATTATTATTATTATTCAGTCGTATTTATTGAGCACTTACCGTGCACAGAGCACTCTACTAGCCGCTTGGGAAAGTCCAATACAACAATAAATGGACTATTCCCGGCCCACAACGAGCCGGCGGCCTAGAGGGAGGGAGACGGATGTCAATATAAATATAATTTATATAATATATATATATAATATTATATATATTATTAATTATATAACAATATATATTATTTATATAATATAAATAAAATTATCCTCCCAGCCCCCTGGACCCCACCAGAGGCCTGGGTCGGGAAAGAGGGTTTCCTGGCAGTGAGTCCTATTTGGGCCCATCCCCGGGGCTCTGTGTGTGTGTGTGTGTGTGTGTGTGTGTGTGTGTGTGTGTGTGTGTGTGTGTATTTGTGCATGTATGTGCGTGTCACAACGCCCCGCTTTTTACCATCAGCTGAGCTGTAACATTTGGGCAGAGTCTCACTTCTGCTTCTGGTCTGCCCCTAACCTTTCATCCGGAGTTCCCCCGTGGCCGCCGGTCCACGTGGGATCGTTGCTTGTCCTTAGCAACCCCCGGCCTTGGGCCGGGAGGGGGACACGGGGAGCGAGGAGGAGGAGGAGGGAACAAAAACCCCACCAGGACTCAGTTCCCGACCCAATCAGGCCAGGGATAGAACCTCTTCTCCTCGTTTGCTTGTCTAATAATAATGATAATTACGGTCTGTGTTAAGCCCTAGCTCTGTTCCAAACACTGTGCTCTGTCTCCCCCTTTTAGACTGTGAGCCCGCTGGTGGGTAGGGACTGTCTCTATTTGTTGCCAACTTGTACTTCCCAAGCGCTTAGTACAGTGCTCTGCACACAGTAAGCGCTCAATAAATACGACTGATTGATTGATTGATTGCTATGCACCGGGGTAGATGCGAGGTAATGGGGTTGGACGCGGTCCCTGTCCCCCGTGGGGCTCCCAGCCTTCATCCCCATTTGACGGATGAGGGAAGCGAGGCCCGGGGAATAATGATAATAATAATGATGTTCATTCATTCATTCAATCGTATTTATTGAGCGCTTACTGTGTGAAGAGCGCTTGGGAAGTCCAAGTTGGCAACATCTAGAGACGGTCCCTACCCAACAGCGGGCTCACAGTCTGGAAGGGGGAGACGGAGAACAAAACAAAACGTATTAACAAAATAAAATAAATAGAATAAATGTGCCCAAATAAATAAATAAATAAATAGAGTAATAAATACATACAAACATATATACATATACATATACATATGGGGAGGGGAAGGAGGTAAGGCAGGGGGGATGCGGAGATGGGGAGAGGAAGGAGGGGGCTCAGTCTGGGCCCCTTTGTTAAGCGCTTACTATGTACAAAGCACTGTTCTAAGCACTGGGGGGATACAAGGTGATCAGGTTGTCCCACGGGGGGCTCACACGCTTTATCCCCATTTTACAGATGAGGGAACTGAGGCACAGAGAAGTTAAGTGTGACTGGCCCCAAGTCATACAGATGTACTTCCCAAGCGCTTGTACTTCCCAAGCGCTTAGTACAGTGCTCTGAACACAGTAAGCGCTCAATAATACGATTGATGATGACTAGAGGCAGAGCCGAGATTAGAACTCATGACCTTCTGACTCCTGTGCTCTATTCACTATGCCATCCACCCCAGTGGCTGGCAAATAGAAAGCGCTTAGCAAATAACACAGTTATTATTATTATTATTATTCTTTGTCCTGGAGAGCTTTCTTCCTAAAAATGCCCCCCCGTACCCCAACCCCTTCTCGGGACCGGATCCCTCCTCAACCAGTCCGAAGTCCTTCCCCACAGACCAGGAATTTGAGGATCGGTCGGGATGTGACGGGGTCCCCCGCGGTTCATTCATTCATTCAATCGTATTTATTGAGCGCTTACTGTGTGCAGAGCACTGGACTAAGCGCTTGGGAAGTCCAAGTCGGCCACATCTAGAGACGGTCCCTACCCAACAGCGGGCTCACAGTCTAGAAGGGGGAGACAGACAACAAAACAAAGCATATTAACCAAATAAAATGAATTGAATATGTCCAAATAAAATAAATTAATAAATAGAGTAATAAATCCGTACAAACATATATACATATATACAGGTGCTGTGGGGTGGGGAAGGAGGGGCCTCAGTCTGGGAAGGCCTCCGAGCCATCCCAGGACCCTGTCTCCATGGCAACGGGATGCTCGGATGAGGGGGTGTTACAGGTTGTCCCACCCCCTCAACCAGCCCCTCAGCACTTCTGTCCATATCTGTAATTTATTTCTAGTAATAATAATAATAATGATGATGGTGGCATTTGTTAAGCGCTTACTATGTGCCAAGCACTGTTCTAAGCGCTGGAGGGATACAAGGTGATCAGTTTGTCCCACGTGGGGCTCCCAGTCTTTATCCCCATTTTACGGATGAGGTCACTGAGGCTCAGAGAATAATAATAATAATAATAATAATAATAATAATAATAGCATTTGTTAAGCGCTTACTATGTGCCAAGCACTGTTCTAAGCGCTGGAGGGATACAAGGTGATCAGGTTGTCCCACATGGGGCTCACAGTCTTCATTCCCATTTTACAGATGAGGTCACTGAGGCTCAAAGAATAATAATAATGATGGCATTTGTTAAGCACTTACTATGTGCCTAGCACTGTTCTAAGTGCTGGGGGTATACAAGGTGATCAGGTTGTCCCACGTGGGGCTCCCAGTCTTCATCCCCATTTTACAGATGAGGGAACTGAGGCCCAGAGAAGTGAAGTGACTTGCCCGAAGTCACACAGCTGACAACTGGCGGAGCTGGGATTTGAACCCATGACCTCTGACTCCCAAGCCTGGGATCTTTCCACTGGGCCATGCTGCTTTTCTAATGTAATGTCTGTCTCTCCCTCTAGACTGTGAGCTTGCTGTGGGCAGGGAATGTGTCTGGCGATGGTTGTATTGGACTCTCCCAAGTGCTCAGTACAGTGTCCTGCATGCAGTAAGCGCTCAATAAATATGATTGACTGATGGGCCACACCCCTAACGCCTCCTTCCCCATCCCTAATGTTCCCTTTAAAGCAGCAGCGTGGCTCAGTGGAAAGAGCCCGGGCTCTTTCCACTAAATCATGTTGCTGTGTCCACCTGATTAGCTGGTATCTCCCCCAGCGCTCAGTACAGTGCCTGGCACATAGTAAGCACTTCACAAATACCACCAAAGCGCATAAATAACGCGGGAGGGAGGGAGGGAGAATGGGGTGGGGAGATGAGAAGCAGCCTGGCTTAGTGGAAAGAGCCCGGGCTTGGGAGTCAGAAGTCATGGGTTCGAATCCCAGCTCCGCCACTTATCAGCTGTGTGACTTTGGGCAAGTCGCTTTGCTTCTCTGGGCCTCAGTGACCTCATCTGTCAAATGGGGGTGAAGACTGTGAGCCCCACGTGGGACCACCTGATCACCTTGTATCCCCCCCGGCGCTTAGAACGGTGCTTGGTACCTAGTAAGCGCTTAACAAATACCATCATTATTATTATTATCTGCTGGTAGTGTGGACGAGCAGTCTAAGGCGCTGGATTTAGGCTCCAGTCTCTCCGGGGGCGTGGGTTTGAATCCCACCGCTGCCACATAGTCTTTCTTTTAGACTGCGAGCCCACTGTTGGGTAGGGACCGTCTCTATATGTTGCCAACTTGTACTTCCCAAGCGCTTAGTCCAGTGCTCTGCCCACAGTAAGCGCTCAATAAATACGATTGATGATGATGATGATTATCAGCCGTGTGACCTCGGGCCAGTCACTCGGCTTCTCTGGGCCTCGGTTCCCTCATCCGCCAAATGGGGACGGAGACCGTCAGCCCCGCGTGGGACGGGGATCCGATTAGCTTGGATCCCCCCCGGCGCTTAGCACTGCGCCTGGCATGTAGTAAGCGCTTCCCAAATACCGGAACGAACCAGGAAAAAGGGTCAGAGCAAGGAGCCTGGTGTTGGCTGGGAATGGGGAGGTGAGTGAGAGTTTGGCCACATCCTGGCTTCCCTGGTCGCCCCAGAAACGGCCACAACAGTGGGAGTCTCGAGGGACGGGGGGTGGATGGGTGGATGGTTTTAGTCCTGCTAATTGCTGGGGACTTTCCAATTTGCCACCAACAAACTCTGCCGATTAGGGGCCTGGTCCTCCCGGGCCCTGCCTCGACTTCCCCTCCTCTTCCCCAATTCCTTATGGAGCGGGATCGGCCTGCGGTCAAGTTCGTTTGTTTCTTTATTAAGCGCAGAGCGCTGTACTAAGCGCTGGGGAGAGGCCGGTCCTGAAGTCGCCCAGGAGGAACCAGGAGCCTGCCGTTTCCCCATCAATCAATCAATCAATCAATCGTATTTATTGAGCGCTTACTGTGTGCAGAGCACTGGACTAAACGCTTGGGAAGTACAAGTTGGCAACATATAGAGACAGTCCCTACCCAACAGTGGGCTCACAGTCTAAAAGGGGGAGACAGAGAACAAAACAAAGCATATTAACCAAATAAAATAAATAGAATAGATATGTGCAAGTAAAATAAATAAATAGAGGAATATTTATTACTCCCGACCCCAGGGGGGTCGGGGAGAGGAAAGGGAGGAGGGGGCCAACTGCTGGTGGCAGTTGGGCTTGGGAACATAATAATAAGAATAATGTTGGTATTTGTTAATAATAATAATAATAATGGCATTTATTAAGCGCTTACTATGTGCAAAGCACTGTTCTAAGCGCCGGGGAGGTTACAAGGTGATCAGATCGTCCCACGTGGGGCTCATAGTCTTAATCCCCACTTTACAGATGAGGTAACTGAGGCCCAGAGAAGTGAAGTGACTTGCCCAAAGTCACCCAGCTGACAATTGGCGGAGCCGGGTTTTGAACCCCTGACCTCTGACTCCAAAGCCCGCGCTCGTTCCATTGAGCCACGCTGCTTCCATGCCACGCTGTTAAGCACTTACTATGTCCCAAGCACTGGGGTAGAAGCAGCGTGGCTTGGTGGAAAGAGACCGGTCTCGGGTGTCAGAGGTCGTGGGTTCTAATCCCGGCTCCGCCCCTTGTCAGCTCTGTGACTTTGGCCAAGTTGCTTGCCTTCTCTGTGCCTCAGTTCCCTCATCTGGAAAATGGGGAATAAGACTGTGAGCCCTGCGTGGGACAACCCTATGACCTTGTATCTACCCCGGCGCTTAGAACAGTGAGAGGCACATAGTAAGCGCTTAATAAATACCATTATTATTATTAGATAGGAGGTTGCTGAACGACTACCATTATTATTATTAGATACAAGGTGATCAGGTTGTCCCACTTTTGGCTCACAGTCTTCATCCCCATTTTACAGATGAGGCAACTGAGGCACAGAGAAGTGAAGTGAGTTGCCCAAATCACACGGCAGACAAGTGGGAGAGTCGGGATTAGAACCCACGACCTCTGACTCCCAAGCCCGGCCTCTTTCCACTAAGCCACGCTGCTTCTCGTGATGGTATTTGTTAGGCACTTACTATGCTTACTATGCAGCGTGGCTCAGTGGAAAGAGCCTGGGCTTTGGAGTTAGAGATCATAGGTTCAAATCCCGGCTCTGCCAATTGTCAGCTGGGTGTCTTTGGGCAAGTCACTTCACTTCTCTGTGCCTCAGTTCCCTCATCTGTAAAATGGGGATTAAGATGTGAGCCCCCCGTGGGACAACCTGACCACCTTGTAACCTCCCCAGTGCTTAGAACAGTGCTTGGCACATAGTAAGCACTTAATAAATGCCATTGTTATTATGTGCCAAGCACTGTTCTAAGTGCTGGAGAAGATAAGCAGGCGGTCCCCCGTGGGGCTCCCGGTCTTAATCCCCATTTGACAGACGAGGTCACTGAGGCCCAGAGAAGTGAAGCGGCTTGCCCAAGGTCACACAGCAGACACGGGGAGGAGCTGGGATTAGAACCCACGACCTCTGACTCCCAAGCGCGGGCTCTTTCCACTAAGCCACGCTGTTTCTCCACGGGAAAGGCCAGAGACTGGCAGCCCCACTGTGGGCAGGGAATATGTCTGCTTATTCTTCTTTGGCATTCAGTAAATATCACTGAGTGAATGAATGGATCCCAAGTACTGGACTTCGATCCCATCTATCTCACTGCTGCCGAACTCTCGCCCATATCCCGTCTCTGACCTGGAATGCCCTCCTTCCTGCACACAGTAAGAGCTCAATAAATATGATTGATTGATATCAGACCGATAATCGCTCTCCCCCAAATCCCCTAATCCTGGCTCCGCCACTTATCAGCTGTGTGACTTTGGGCAAGTTACTTAACTTCTCTGAGCCTCAGTTCCCTCACCTGTCAAATGGGGATGAAGACTGTGAGCCCCCCGTGGGACAACCGGATCACCTTATAACCTCCCCAGTGCTTAGAACAGTGCTTGGCACATAGTAAGCACTTAATAAATGCCATTATTATTATCACTATTATGAGCTGTGTGACTTTGGGCAAGTCACTTCACTGCTCTGGGCCTCCGTTCCCTCACCTGTCAAATGGGGATGAAGACTGTGAGCCCCCCGTGGGACAACCAGAGCAACTTATAACCTCCCCAGTGCTTAGAACAGTGCTTGGCACATAGTAAGCGCTTAATAAATGCCATTATTATTATTATTATTATCATCAGCTGTGTGACTTTGGGCGAGTCACTTCACTTCTCTGGGCCTCCGTTCCCTCACCTGTCAAATGGGGATGAAGACTTTGAGCCCCACGGAGGACAACCTGATGACCTGGGATCTCCCCCAGCGCTTAGAACAGTGCTTGGCCCACAGTAGGCGCTTAACAAACACCATCGTCGTCGTCATCATCGATAAATACGAGCGAAGGGGTGAATGAATCCCCAACGCTTAGCACGGTGTTCTGCACACAATCAATCAATCAATCATATTTATTGAGCGCTTACTATGTGCAGAGCACTGTACTAAGCTCTTGGGAAGTACAAATTGGCAACACAGTAAGCGCTCGATAAATAGGGGAGCAGCGTGGCTCAGTGCAGCGTGGCTCAGTGGGAGTCAGAGGTCATCTCTGAGCCTCAGTTACCTCATCTGTAAAATGGGGATTAAGACTGTGAACCCCACATGCGACAACCTGATCACTTTGTATCCCCCCCAGCGCTTAGAACAGTGCTTTGCACATAGTAAGCGCTTAACAAATGCCAACATTATTATTATTATTATGAGTTCAAATCCCTGCTCCACCAGTTAATAATATAATAATAATGGCATTTATTGAGCGCTTACTATGTGCAAAGCACTGTTCTAAGCGCTGGATTGTCAGCTGTGCGACTTTGGGCGAGTCACTTCACTTCTCTGGGCCTCAGTGACCTCATCTGGAAAATGGGGATTGACTGTGAGCCCCCCCGAGGGACAACCTGATCACCTTGTATCCCCCCAGCGCTTAGAACAGTGTTTGGCACATAGTAAGCGCTTAATGAATGCCATCATTATTAATCATTATAATTATTATTACAGTCCGTATTGAGCTTACTGTCTAGAGGGAGAGAGAGACAGTAATAGAAATAAATAAATTCCAGAGTCAGAAGGGCCCGGTAGGGATCGTCTCTATTTGTTGCCGAGTTGGACTTTCCAAGCGCTTAGTACAGTGCTCTGCACACAGTAAGCGCTCAATAAATACGATTGATTGATTAATAATAATAATAATAATAATAATAATGGTATTTGTTAAGCGCTTACTATGTGCAAAGCACTGTTCTAAGCGCTGGTACAGTTCTCTGCACACGGTAAGCGCTCAATAAATACGATTGAATGAACGAATGAATGATCCCGACTCCGCCACCTGTATATCTCTAATTCTATTTATTTATATTGATGCTATTGATGCCCGTTTCCTTGTTTTGCTGTCTGTCTCCCCCCTTCTAGACTGTGAGCCCGTTGTGGGCAGGGATTGTCTCTCTTTATTGCTGAATCGTCCTCTCCTAGCGCTTAGTCCAGTGCCCTGCACGCAGTAAGCGCTCAATAACTGAATGACGAGTCATTTCACCTCGCTGTGCCTCAGTGGCCTCACCCGAAAAATGGGAATTGAGGTTGTGACTGCATGCGGTAAGCGCTCAGTAAATACGATTGAATGATTTGATCGAACGATTTCCAGTGCGCCGCACCAAGGGGGCATTGGAATTAACATGGCTTCGCCTTGGAGATGTCCCCTCTCCCCTGTGGGATCCACTTCTCTGTGCCTCAGTTCCCTCATCTGTAAAATGGGGATGAAAACTGTGAGCCCCCCGTGGGACAACCTGATCACCTTGTAACCTCCCCAGCGCTTAGAACAGTGCTTTGCGCATAGTAAGCGCTTAACCAGTATCATAATTATTAGAGAAGCAACGTGGCTTAGTGGCAAGACCCCGGGCTTGGGAGTCAGAGGTCATGGGTTCAAATCCCGGCTCTACCACTTGTCTGTTGTGTGACTTTGGGCCAGTCACTTTGGTGGGCCTCAGTGGCCTCATCTGGAAAATGGGGATGAAGACTGGGAGCCCCAGGTGGGACAACCTGATCACCTTGTATCTCCCCCAGCGCTTAGGACAGTGCTTGACACATAGTAAGTGCTTAACCGATATCATAATTATTAGAGAAGCAACGTGGCTTAGTGGTAAGACCCCAGGCTTGGGAGTCAGAGGTCATGGGTTCGAATCCCAGTTCTACCGCTTGTCTGTTGTGTGACTTTGGGGCAGTCACTTATTGGGTAGGGACCGTCTCTAAATGTTGCCAACTTGTACTTCCAAAGCGCTTAGTCCAGTGCTCTGCACACAGTAAGCATCAATAAATACGATGGAATGAATGAATGGGCCTCGGTGGCCTCATCTGGAAAATGGGGGTGAAGACTGGGAGCCCCATGTGGGACCGCCTGATCACCTTGTATCTCCCCCAGCGCTTAGAACAGTGCTTGCTTGGCACATAGTAATAATAATAATAATGATGGCATTTATTAAGCGCTATGTGCAAAGCACTGTTCTAAGCACTGAAGCGCTTAACCAATATCATAATTATTAGAGAAGCAACGTGGCTTAGTGGAAAGAGCCCGGGCTTGGGAGTCAGAGGTCGTGGGTTCGAATCCCAGATCTGCCGCTTGTCTGTTGTGTGACTTTGGGGCAGTCACTTATTGGGTAGGGACCGTCTCTAGATATTGCCAACTTGTACTTCCCAAGCGCTTAGTACAGTGCTCTGCACACAGTAAGCATCAACGCTTAGAACAGTGCTTGGCAGTGTGGCTCAGTGGAAAGAGCCCGGGCTTTGGAGTCAGAGGTCATGGGTTCAAATCCCGGCTCCGCCACTTGTCAGCTGGGTGACTTTGGGCAAGTCACTTCACTTCTCTATGCCTCAGTTCCCTCGCCTGTAAACTGGGGACTAAGACTGTGAGCCCCCCGTGGGACAACCTGATAACCTTGTAACCTCCCCAGCGCTTAGAACAGTGCTTGGCACATAGTAAGCGCCTAATAAATGCCATCATCATTATTATTATTATTATTGGCACATAGTAAGCGCTTCATAAATGCCATTATGATGATGATGATGATTGAATATGAATGAATGGGCCTCAGTGCTCAGTGAAAAGAGCACGGGTTTCGAAGTCAGAGGTCATGAGTTCAAATCCTAGCTCTGTCAACTGTCAGCTGGGTGATTTTGGGCAAGTCACTTCACTTCTCTGGGCCTCAGTAACCTCATCTGCAAAATGTGGATGAAGACTGTGAGCCCCCCCCCGTGGGACCACCTGATCACCTTGTAACCTCCCCAGCGCTTAGAACAGTGCTTTGCACTTAGTAAGCACTTAATAAATGCCATCATTATTATTGGGACATAGTAAGCGCTTAATAAATGCCATCATTATTATTACTGGCACATATTAAGCGCTTAATAAATGCCATGATGATGATGATGATGATTGAATATGAATGAATGGGCCTCAGTGGCCTCATCTGTCAAATGGGGATGAAGACTGGGAGCCCCACGTGGGACAACCTGATGACCTTGTATCTCCCCCAGCGCTTAGAATCAATCAATCAATCAATCAATCAATCGTATTTATTGAGCGCTTACTGTGTGCAGAGCACTGGACTAAGCGCTTGGGAAGTACAAGTTGGCAACATCTAGAGACAGTGCCTACCCAAGAGTGGGCTCACAGTCTAAAAGGGGGAGACAGAGAACAGAACCAAACATACTAACAAAATAAAACAAATAGAATAGATATGTACAAGTAAAATCAATAGAGTAATAAATATGTACAAACATGTATCCCAGCGCTTAGAACAGTGCTTTGCACATAGTAAGCACTTAACAAATGCCATCATCATCATATGTACATATATACAGGTGCTGTGGGGAAGGGAAGGAGGTAAGATGAGGGGGATGGAGAGGGGGACAGTGCTTGGCACAGAGTAAGCGCTTAACGAACGTTGTTATTATTATTATTATTGTTATTTTTTTATTATTATTCCCTCCTCCCCTCATCCTACCCCTCTTCTCTCAGGCCCTCCCCCCACTCGGGCCTCCTCCCCTCGCGCGCCGGCGGCGTGCGTAGGCGGTGTGCGTGCCCCTTCTACGTCATCACGTCGGGGCTCCGCAACGTCCCCCATTACGTCGTCCGCGGCGCGCGCGTACGTGACGCACCCCCCCGCACGACGTGACGCGCCCCCGCAGCGTGACGCACGCTGCCCAGGTTGGGGCGGAAGCGCCCTCAGGCGGCGGGGGCTGGGGAGGCGGAAGTGGGCGGCCATTCCATTCCTCCTCCTCTTCTCCCTTCCCTCCCCTCCCTGCTCTGGGTATAATAATAATAATTATTATATATTATATTAATATATTATTATTATTATTTAGGTATTAGTTAATAGCTTACTATGTGCCAAGCACTGTTCTAAGCGCTGGGGAGGATACAAGGTGATCAGGTTGTCCCACTTGGGCCTCCCAGTCTTCGTCCCCATTTTACAGATGAGGTCACTGAGGCTCAGAGAAGTGAAGTGACTTGCCCCAGGTCACACAGCAGCCGGGATTGTCACTCCCCTCCTCAGAAATCTCCAGTGGTTATCCCCCTCTCCATCCCCCTCATCTTACCTCCTTCCCTTCCCCACAGCACCTGTATATATGTGTATATGTTTGTACAGATTTATTACTCTATTTATTTATTTTACTTGTACATATCCTATTCATTTTATTTTGTTAGTATGTTTGGTTCTGTTCTCTGTCTCCCCCTTTTAGACTGTGAGCCCACTGTTGGATAGGGACTGTCTCTATATGTTGCCAACTTGTACTTCCTAAGCACTTAGTACAGTGCTCTGCACACAGTAAGCGCTCAGTAAATACAATTGATTGATTGATTGTCTCTATATGTTGCCAACTTGTACTTCCCAAGCGCTTAGTCCAGTGCTCTGCACACAGTTAAGCGCTCAATAAATACGATTGATTGATTGAAGTGACTTGCCCCAGGTCACACAGCAGCCGGGATTGTCACTCCCCTCCTCAAAAATCTGCAGTGGTTATAATAATGATGATGGCATTTGTTAAGCGCTTACTATGTGCCAAGCACTGTTTTAAGCAATGGGGGGGATACAAGGTCATCAGGTTGTCCCAGTCTTCATCCCCATTTTACAGATGAAGTAACTGAGGCCCAGAGAACCTAAGTGACTTGCCCCAGGTCACACAGCAGACAGGTGGCGGAGCCGGGATTGTCACTCCCCTCCTCAAAAATCTCCAGTGGTTATAATAATAATAATGATGGCATTTATGAAGCACTTACTATGTGCCAAGCACTGTTTTAAGCAATGGGAGGGATACAAGGTCATCAGGTTGTCCCCCGTGGGGCTCCCAGTCTTCATCCCCATTTTACAGATGAAGTAACCGAGGCCCAGAGAAGCTAAGTGACTTGCCCCAGGTCACACAGCGGACAGGTGGTGGAGCCGGGATTGTCACTCCCCTCCTCAACAATCTCCAGTGGTTATAATAATAATAATGATGGCATTTGTTAAGCACTTACTATGTGCCAAGCACTGTTCTAAGCGCTGTGGGGGCTGCAAGGTGATTGGGTTGTCCCCAGTGGGGCTCCCAGTCTTCATCCCCATTTTACAGATGAGGTCACTGAGGCTCAGAGAAGTTAAGTGACTTGCCTCAGGTCACACAGCAGACAGGTGGCGGGGCCAGGATCCTCACTCCCTTCCTCAAAAATCTCCAGTGGTTATAATAATAATAACGATGGCATTAATAATAATGATGTAAAATGGGGATGAAGACTGTGAGCCCTCCGGGGGATAACCTGATCACCTTGTAACCTCCCCAGTGCTTAGAACAGTGCTTGGCACATAATAAGTGCTTAATAAGTGCCATCATTATTATTATTATTATTATAGAAGCAGCGTGGCTTAGTGGAAAGAGCGCAGGCTTTGGAATCAGAGCTCAGGGTTCAAATCCCAGCTCTGCCAATTGTCAGCTGTGTGACTTTGGGCAAGTCACTTCACTTCTCTGTGCCTCAGTTCCCTCATCTGGAAAATGGGGATGAAGACTGGGAGCCCCACGTGGGACAACCTGATCACCTTGTATCCCCCCAGCGCTTAGAACGGTGCTTTGCACCTAGTAAGCACTTAACAAATACCATCATTATTATTATTTATTTATTACTGTGTGCAGAGCACTGGACGAAGCGCTTGGGAAGTGCAAGTTGGCAACATAAGTATCCTTCCCAGTACTTAGAACAGTGCTTGGCACAGAGTAAGCGCTTACCAAACTCCATTACTCAAAATGACTGACTGACTCATTATTATTATGATTATTATGATTATTATTATTACTGCGTGCAGAGCACTGGACTAAGCGGTCGGGAAGTACAAGTTGGCAACATCATTCAAAGCGACTGACTGACTCATTATTATTATTATTATTATTACTACTGTGTGCAGAGCACTGGACTAAGCGGTCGGGAAGTACAAGTTGGCAACATCATTCAAAGCGACTGACTGACTCATTATTATTATTATTATTATTATTATTATTATTATTATTACTGTGTGCAGAGCACTGGACTAAGTGGTTGGGAAGTACAAGTTGGCAACGTAAGTATTCCCCCCAGCGCTTAGAACAGTGCTTGGCACAGAGTGAGCGCTTATCAAACTCCATCACTCAAAACGACTGACTGACTGACTATTATTATTACTGTGTGCAGAGCACTGGACTAAGCGCTTGAGAAGTTCAAGCTGGCAACATAAGTATCCCCCCAGCGCTTAGAACAGTGCTTGGCACAGTGCTTGGCACAGAGTGAGCGCTTATCAAACTCCATCACTCTAAACGACTGACTGACTGACTATTATTATTACTGTGTGCAGAGCACTGGGCTAAGCGCTTGGGAAGTTCAAGCTGGCAACATAAGTATCCCCCCCAGCGCTTAGAACAGTGCTTGGCACAGAGTGAGCGCTTAGCAAACTCCATCACTCCAAACGACTGACTGACTGACTATTATTATTATTACTACTGTGTGCAGAGCACTGGACTAAGCGCTTGGGAAGTGCAAGATGGTATCATTCAGAGCGACTGACATTATTATCATCATTATTATTATTGTTGTTGTTATTGTTATTATTATTACTGTGAGCAGAGCACTGGACTAAGCGCTGGGGAAGTTCAAGCTGGCAACATAAGTATCCCCCCCAGTGCCTAGAACAGTGCTTGGCACAGAGTGAGCGCTTAGCAAACTCCATCACTCAAAACGACTGCCTGACTGACTGACTTATGATTATTACTACTGTGTGCAGAGCACTGGACTAAGTGCTTGGGAAGTACAAGATGGCAACGTTATTCAGAGCGACCGACTGACTCATGATTATAATTATTACTATTATTACTGTGTGCAGAGCACTGGACTAAGTGCTTAGGAAGTTCAAGCTGGCAACATAAGTATCCCCCCCCCCAGCGCTTAGAACAGTGCTTGGCACAGAGTGAGCGCTTAGCAAACTCCATCACTCAAAACGACTGCCTGCCTGACTGACTGACTTACTGACATTATTATGATAATTACTACTGTGTGCAGAGCACTGGACTAAGTGCTTGGGAAGTACAAGATGGCAACGTTATTCAGAGCGACTGACTGACTGACTCATGATTATAATTATTATTATTATTACTGTGTGCAGAGCACTGGCCTAAGCGCTGGGGAAGTTCAAGCTGGCAACATAAGTATCCCCCCCCAGCGCTTAGAACAGTGCTTGGCACAGAGTGAGCGCTTAGCAAACTCCATCACTCAAAACGACTGATGACTGACTGACTATTATTTATTACTGTGTGCAGAGCACTGGACTAAGCGCTTGGGAAGTTCAAGCTGGCAACATAAGTATCCCCCCCCCAGTGCCTAGAACAGTGCTTGGCACAGAGTGAGCGCTTATCAAACTCCATCACTCAAAACGACTGACTCATTATTATTACTACTGTGTGCAGAGCACTGGACTAGGCGCTTGGGAAGTACAAGATGGCAACGTTATTCAGAGCGACTGACTGACTCACGATTATCATCATCATCAATCGCATTTATTGAGCGCTTACTGTGTGCAGAGCACTGGACTAAGCGCTTGGGAAGTCCAAGTTGGCAACATATAGAGACGGTCCCTACCCAACAGTGGGCTCACAGTCTTATTACTATTATTACTGTGTGCAGAGCACTGGCCTAAGCGCTTGGGAAGTACAAGCTGGCAACGTAAATATCCCCCCCAGCGCTTAGAACAGTGCTTGGCACAGAGTGAGCGCTTAGCAAACTCCATCACTCAAAACGACTGACTCATTATTATTATTATTATTATTATTACTGTGTGCAGAGCACTGGACTAAGCGCTTGGGAAGTGCAAGCTGGCAACATAAATATCCCCCCCAGCGCTTAGAACAGTGTTTGGCACAGAGTGAGCGCTTAGCAAACTCCATCACTCAAAACGACTGACTCATTATTATTATTACTGTGTGCAGAGCACTGGACTAAGCGCTTGGGAAGTACAAGCTGGCAACATAAATGTCCCCCCAGCGCTTAGAGCAGTGCTTGGCACAGTGCTTGGCACAGAGTGAGCGCTTACCAAACTCCATCACTCAAAACGACTGACTGACTGACTATTATTATTACTGTGTGCAGAGCACTGGACTAAGCGCTTGGGAAGTACAAGTTGGCAACATCATTCAGAGCAACTGACATTATTATTATTATTGTTATTATTATTATTATTATTACTGTGTGCAGAGCACTGGCCTAAGCGCTGGGGAAGTTCAAGCTGGCAACATAAGTATCCCCCCCCCAGCGCTTAGAACAGCGCTTGGCACAGAGTGAGCGCTTACCAAACTCCACCACTCAAAATGACTGACTCATTATTTATTATTATTATTATTATTATTATTATTATTATTATTACTGTGTGCAGAGCACTGGACTAAGCGCTTGGGAAGTGCAAGCTGGCAACATAAATATCCCCCCCAGCGCTTAGAACAGTGCTTGGCACAGAGTGAGCCCTTACCAAACTCCATCACTCAAAACGACCGACTCATTATTATTATTATTATTATTATTATTATTATTACTGTGGGCAGAGCACTGGACTAAGCGCTTGGGAAGTGCAAGCTGGCAACATAAATATCCCCCCCCAGCGCTTAAAACAGTGCTTGGCACAGAGTGAGCGCTTAGCAAACTCCATCACTCAAAACGACTGACTCATTATTATTATTATTATTATTATTACTGTGTGCAGAGCACTGGCCTAAGCGCTGGGGAAGTGCAAGCTGGCAACATAAATATCCCCCCCAGCGCTTAGAACAGTGCTTGGCACAGAGTGAGCACTTACCAAACTCCATCACTCAAAACGACTGACTTATTATTATTATTATTATTATTATTACTGTGTGCAGAGCACTGGACTAAGCGCTGGGGAAGTTCAAGCTGGCAACATAAGTATGCCCCCCAACGCTTAGAACAGTGCTTGGCACAGAGTGAGCGCTTATCAAACTCCATCACTCAAAACGACTGCCTGACTGACATTATTATTACTACTGTGTGCAGAGCACTGGACTAAGTGCTTGGGAAGTACAAGTTGGCAACATCATTCAGAGCAACTGACATTATTATTAATATTATTGTTATTATTATTATTATTATTATTATTATTATTATTATTATTATTATTACTGTGTGCAGAGCACTGGACTAAGCGCTGGGGAAGTTCAAGCTGGCAACATAAGTATCCCCCCCAGCGCTTAGAACAGTGCTTGGCACAGAGTGAGCGCTTAGCAAACTCCATCACTCAAAACGACTGACTGACTATTATTCATTATTATTATTATTATTATTATTATTACTGTGTGCAGAGCACTGGACTAAGCGCTATGAAAGTTCAAGCTGACAACATAAGTATCCCCCCCAGCGCTTAGAACAGTGCTTGGCACAGAGTGAGCGCTTAGCAAACTCCATCACTCAAAACGACTGACTCATTATTATTATTATTATTATTATTACTGTGTGCAGAGCACTGGCCTAAGCGCTTGGGAAGTGCAAGCTGGCAACATAAGTATCCCCCCCAGCGCTTAGAACAGTGCTTGGCACAGAGTGAGCGCTTAGCAAACTCCATCACTCAAAACGACTGACTCATTATTATTATTATTACTGTGTGCAGAGCACTGGACTAAACGCTTGGGAAGTACAAGTTGGCAACATCATTTAGAGCAACTGACATTATTATTAATATTATTATTATTATTATTATTATTACTGTGTGCAGAGCACTGGACTAAGTGCTTGGGAAGTGCAAGCTGGCAACATAAGTATCCCCCCCAGCGCTTAGAACAGTGCTTGGCACAGAGTGAGCACTTACCAAACTCCATCACTCAAAACGACTGACTATTATTATTATTATTATTATTATTATTATTATTATTACTGTGTGCAGAGCACTGGACTAAGCGCTTGGGAAGTTCAAGCTGGCAACATAAGTATCCCCCCCAGCGCTTAGAACAGTGCTTGGCACAGAGTGAGCGCTTAGCAAACTCCATCACTCAAAACGACTGACTCATTATTATTATTATTATTATTATTACTGTGTGCAGAGCACTGGACTAAGCGCTTGGGAAGTGCAAGCTGGCAACATAAATATCCCCCCCAGCGCTTAGAACAGTGCTTGGCACAGAGTGAGCACTTACCAAACTCCATCACTCAAAACGACTGACTCATTATTATTATTATTATTACTGTGTGCAGAGCACTGGCCTAAGCGCTTGGGAAGTGCAAGCTGGCAACATAAGTATCCCCCCCAGCGCTTAGAACAGTGCTTGGCACAGAGTGAGCGCTTAGCAAACTCCATCACTCAAAACGACTGACTCATTATTATTATTATTACTGTGTGCAGAGCACTGGACTAAGCGCTTGGGAAGTACAAGTTGGCAACATCATTCAGAGCAACTGACATTATTATTAATATTATTATTATTATTATTATTATTACTGTGTGCAGAGCACTGGACTAAGCGCTTGGGAAGTACAAGCTGGCAACATAAGTATCCCCCCCAGCGCTTCGGACAGCGCTTGGCACAGAGTGAGCGCTTAGCAAACTCCATCACTCCAAGCGACTGCCTGACTGCCTGACTGACTGATTGATTGACAGGGCGGGGGGGCGGGGCCCGGTGGCCCCCGGGGGCGGGCGGAAGTGACGTCACGGACCTCCCTCCCGCCCTCCCCCCGCAGACGGAGGGCCACTTCCGGTCGGGGCGGCTGAGGAGGCGACGGGAGCCGCGCGGAGCGCCGAGAGGTGAGGGAACACGACGCCCCACCCCCCACACACACACCGCCTGACCCTTGACCCCTGACCCCTGACCCCCCCCGACCCCTGAGGGGGGTCTCCCCCAACTCCAGGGGGGGAGGGGAGGAGGCGGTCCTTTTTCCGGGCAGACCAGGCCTCGCCTGTTGGGGGGGCGCTTACTACAGTGCCCAGCACCCCCCCTCACCACCCCCATCGTCATCAGCCCTCCCCCAGGCCTATTTACTGAGCGCTCCCTGGGCGCTGGCCTCTGCACTGAGCGCCCCAAAGCCGAGTAGGGGCGACTTGGCCTCGCCCCAGCGCCTAGTCCAGTGCTCAGCACACAGTCAGGGCCCAATAAATATGACTGAATGACTATTTGGCCGATTTGTCCCCTCCCCAGCGCTTAGTCCAGTGCCCTGCACACAGTCAGCGCCCATGAATGAATGACTGTGTTGCTGATTTGGCCTCTCCCCAGCGCTTAGTCCAGTGCTCTGCACACAGTCAGGGCCCAATAAATATGAATGAATGATTATGTTGCTGATTTGGCCTCTCCCCAGCGCTTAGTCCAGTGCTCAGCACACAGTCGGGGCCCAATAAATACGAATGAATGACTGTGTTGCTGATTTGGCCTCTCCCCAGCGCTTAGTCCAGTGCCCTGCGCACAGTGTCAGCGCCCATGAATGAATGACTATGTTGCTGATTTGGCCTCTCCCCAGCGCTTAGTCCAGTGCTCTGCACACAGTCAGGGCCCAATAAATATGAATGAATGATTATGTTGCTGATTTGGCCTCTCCCCAGCGCTTAGTCCAGTGCTCAGCACACAGTCGGGGCCCAATAAATATGAATGAATGACTATTTGGCTGATTTGTCCCCTCCCCAGCGCTTAGCCCAGTGCCCTGCACACAGTCAGCGCCCATGAATGAATGACTATGTTGCTGATTTGGCCTCTCCCCAGTGCTTAGTCCAGTGCTCTGCACAGAGTCAGGGCCCAATAAATACGAATGAATGACTGTGTTGCTGATTTGTCCCCTCCCCAGCGCTTAGTCCAGTGCCCTGCACACAATCAGCACCCATGAATGAATGACTATGTTGCTGATTTGGCCTCTCCCCAGCGCTTAGTCCAGTGCTCTACACACAGTCAGGGCCCAATAAATATGATTGAACGACTGTGTTGCTGATTTGGCCTCTCCCCAGCGCTTAGTCCAGTGCTCTGCACACAGTCAGGGCCCAATAAATATGACTGAATGACTATTTGGCTGGTTTGTCCCCTCCCCAGCGCTTAGTCCAGTGCCCTGCACACAGCCAGCGCCCATGAATGAATGACTACATTGCTGATTTGACCTCTCCCCAGCGCTTAGTCCAGTGCTCAGCGCACAGTCAGCGCCCAATAAATATGACTGAATGACTATTTGGCTGATTTGGCCCCTCCCCAGCGCTTAGTCCAGTGCCCTGCACACAGTCAGCTCCCATGAATGAATGACTACGTTGCTGATTTGGCCTCTCCCCAGCGCTTAGTCCAGTGCTCTGCACACAGTCAGAGCCCAATAAATATGAATGAATGACTGTGTTGCTGATTTGGCCCCTCCCCAGCGCTTAGTCCAGTGCCCTGCGCACAGTCAGCGCCCATGAATGAGTGACTGTGTTGCTGATTTGGCCTCTCCCCAGTGCTTAGTCCAGTGCTCCGCACACAGTCAGGGCCCAATAAATACGATTGAACGACTGTGTTGCTGATTTGGCCTCTCCCCAGCGCTTAGTCCAGTGCCCTGCACACAGTCAGCACCCATGAATGAATGACTATGTTGCTGATTTGGCCTCTCCCCAGCGCTTAGTCCAGTGCTCAGCACACAGTCAGCGCCCAATAAATATAACTGAATGACTATTTGGCTGGTTTGGCCCCTCCCCAACGCTTAGTCCAGTGCCCTGCACACAGTCAGCTCCCATGAATGAATGACTACGTTGCTGATTTGGCCTCTCCCCAGCGCTTAGTCCAGTGCTCTGCACACAGTCAGGGCCCAATAAATACGAGTGAATGACTGTGTTGCTGATTTGGCCCCTCCCCAGCGCTTAGTCCAGTGCCATGCACACAGTCAGCACCCATGAATGAATGACTATGCTGCTGATTTGGCCTCTCCCCAGCGCTTAGTCCAGTGCTCCGCACACAGTCAGGGCCCAATAAATACGAATGAATGACTGTGTTGCTGATTTGGCCTTTCCCCAGCGCTTAGTCCAGTGCTCAGCGCACAGTCAGCGCCCAATAAATATGACTGAATGACTATTTGGCTGATTTGGCCCCTCCCCAGCGCTTAGTCCAGTGCTCTGCACACAGTCAGCGCCCATGAATGAATGACTCTGTTGCTGATTTGGCCCCTCCCCAGCGCCTAGTCCAGTGCTCAGCACACAGTCAGGGCCCAATAAAATATGAATGAATGACTGTGTTGCTGATTTGGCTCCTCCCCAGCGCTTAGTCCAGTGCCCTGCGCACAGTCAGCGCCCATGAATGAATGACTGTGTTGCTGATTTGGCCTCTCCCCAGCGCTTAGTCCAGTGCTCCGCACACAGTCAGGGCCCAATAAATACGATTGAACGACTGTGTTGCTGATTTGGCCTCTCCCCAGCGCTTAGTCCAGTGCCCTGCACACAGTCAGCACCCATGAATGAATGACTATGTTGCTGATTTGGCCTCTCCCCAGCGCTTAGTCCAGTGCTCAGCACACAGTCAGGGCCCAATAAATATGAATGAATGACTGTGTTGCTGATTTCGCCTCTCCCCAGCGCTTAGTCCAGTGCCCTGCACACAGTCAGCGCCCATGAATGAATGACTATGTTGCTCATTTGGCCTCTCCCCAGCGCTTAGTCCAGTGCTCCGCACACAGTCAGCGCCCAATAAATATGACTGAATGACTATTTGGCTGATTTGGCCCCTCCCCAGCGCTTAGTCCAGTGCTCTGCACACAGTCAGGGCCCAATAAATACGAATGAATGACTGTGTTGCTGATTTGGCCTCTCCCCAGCGCTTAGTCCAGTGCTCTGCACACAGTCAGGGCCCAATAAATACGAATGAATGGCTGTGTTGCTGATTTGGCCCCTCCCCAGCGCTTAGTCCAGTGCCCTGCACACAGTGTCAGCGCCCATGAATGAATGACTATGTTGCTGATTTGGCCTCTCCCCAGCGCCTAGTTCAGTGCTCTGCACACAGTCAGGGCCCAATGAACGTGAAAGAATGTCTGTGTTGCCGTTTTATCCTCTCCTCAGCGCTTAGTCCAGTGCTTTGCACATAGTCAGGGCCCAATAAATATGACTGAATGACTATTTGGCTGATTTGGCCCCTCCCCAGCGCTTAGTCCAGTGCCCTGCACACAGTCAGCACCCATGAATGAATGACTATTTGGCTGATTTGTCCCCTCCCCAGCGCTTAGTCCAGTGCCCTGCACACAGTCAGCGCCCATGAATGAATGACTATGTTGCTGATTTGGCCTCTCCCCAGCGCTTAGTCCAGCGCTCCGCACACAGTCAGGGCCCAATAAATACGAATGAATGACTATTTGGCTGATTTGGCCCCTCCCCAGCGCTTAGTCCAGTGCCCTGCACACAGTCAGCGCCCATGAATGAATGACTATGTTGCTGATTTGGCCTCTCCCCAGCGCTTAGTCCAGTGCTCCGCACACAGGCAGCGCCCAATAAATATGACTGAATGACTATTTGGCTGATTTGGCCCCTCCCCAGCGCTTAGTCCAGTGCCCTCACACAGTCAGCGCCCATGAATGAATGACTATGTTGCTGATTTGGCCTCTCCCCAGCGCTTAGTCCAGTGCTGTACACACAGTCAGGGCCCAATAAACATGAATGAATGACTATGTTGCGGTTTTATCCTCTCCCCGGCGCTTAGTCCAGTGCTCTGCACACAGTCAGCACCCAATAAATATGAATGAATAACTATGTTGCTGATTTGGCCCCTCCCCAGCGCTTAGTCCAGTGCCCTGCACACAGTCAGCGCCCATGAATGAATGACTATGTTGCTTATTTGGCCTCTCCCCAGCGCTTAGTCCAGTGCTCTGCACACAGCGCCCAATAAATATGAATGATTGAGGCCTCTCCCCAGCGCTTAGTCCAGTGCTCCGCACACAGTCAGCGCCCAATAAATATGACTGAATGACTATTTGGCTGATTTGGCCCCTCCCCAGCGCTTAGTCCAGTGCTCTGCACACAGTCAGCGCCAAATAAATATGACTGAATGACTATGTTGCTGATTTGGCCTCTCCTCAGAGCTTAGTCCAGCGCTCTGCACACAGTCAGCACCTAATAAATATGAATGAATGACTATTTGGCTGATTTGTCTCCTCCCCAGCGCTTAGTCCAATGCCCTGCACACAATCAGCGCCCATGAATGAATGACTATGTTGCTGATTTGGCCTCTCCCCAGCACTTAGTCCAGTGCCCTGCACACAGTCAGTGCCCAATAAATATGAGTGAATGACTATGTTGCTGATTTGGCCTCTCCCCAGCGCTTAGTCCAGTGCTCCGCACAAAGGCAGCGCCCAATAAATATGAATGAATGACTATGTTGCTGATTTGTCCCCTCCCCAGCGCTTAGCCCAGTGCCCTGCGCACAGTCAGCGCCCATGAATGAATGACTATGTTGCTGATTTGGCCTCTCCCCAGCGCTTAGTCCAGTGCCCTGTACACAGTCAGCGCCCAATAAATATGGATGAATGACTGTGTTCCTGATTTGGCCTCTCCCCAGCGCTTAGTCCAGTGCCCTGCACACAGTCAGCGCCCATGAATGAATGACTATGTTGCTGATTTGTCCTCTCCCCAGCGCTTAGTCCAGTGTTCCGCACACAGTCAGCGCCCAATAAATATGAATGAATGACTATGTTGCTGATTTGTCCTTTCCCCAGCGCTTAGTCCAGTGCCCTGCACACAGTCAGCGCCCATGATTGAATGACTGTGTTGCGGATTTGGCCTCTCCCCAGCGCTTAGTCCAGTGCTCTGCACATAGTCAGCGCTCAATAAAGACGATTGAGTGAATTCATTCATTCATTCAATCGTATTTATTGAGCACTTACGGTGTGCAGAGCACTGAACTAAGTGCTTGGGAAGTACAAGTTGGCAACATATAGAGACGGTCCCTACCCAACAGTGGGCTCACAGTCTAGAAGATGTGCTCTGCACATAGTCAGCGCTCGATAAAGACGATTGAGTGAATGAATATGTTGCTGATTTGGCCTCTGCCCAGCGCTTAGTCCACTGCTCTGGACGCAGCGCTCAATAAAGATGAATGAATGAATGAGTATGTTGCTGATTTGGCCTCTCCCCAGCACTTAGTCCAGTGCTCTGCACATAGTGCTCAATAAAGACAATTGAATGAATGAATATGTTGCTGATTTGGCCTCTCCCCAGCACTTAGTCCACTGCTCTGGACACAGCGCTCAATAAAGACGAATGAATGAATATGTTACTGATTTGGCCTCTCCCCAGCGCTTAGTCCAGTGCTCTGCACATAGCGCTCAATAAAGACAATTGAATGAATGAATATGTTGCTGATCTGGCCTCTCCCCAGCGCTTAGTCCAGTGCTCTGCACATAGCGCTCCATAAATACGATTGAGTGGATATGTTGCTGATTTGGCCTCTCCCCAGCGCTTAGTCCCGTGCTCTGCACATAGCGCTCAATAAAGATGATTGAATGAATGAATATGTTGCTGATTTGGTCTCTCCCCAGCACTTAGTCCAGTGCTCTGCACATAGTAAGTGCTCAATAAAGACGATTGAATGAATGAATGAATAGGTTGCTGATTTGGCCTCTCCCCAACGCTTAGTCCAGTGCTCGGCACATAGCGCTCAATAAAGACGATTGAGTGAATGAATATGTTGCTGATTTGGCCTCTCCCCAGCGCTTAGTCCAGTGCTCTGGACACAATCAGCGCTCAATAAATACGAGTGAATGAATGAATGAATATGTTGCTGATTTGTCCTCTCCCCAGCGCTTAGTCCAGTGCTCTGCACACAATCAGTGCTCAACAAATATGAATGAGTGAATGTGTTGCTGATTTGTCCTCTCCCCAGCGCTTAGTCCAGTGCTCTGCACGCAGCGCTCAATAAATATGACTGTTGGGTAGGGACCGTCTCTATATGTTGCCAACTTGGACTTCCCAAGCGCTTAGTACAGTGCTCTGCACACAGTAAGCTCTCAATAAATACGATTGAATGAATGAATGAATGAATATGTTGCTGATTTGTCCTCTCCCCAGCGCTTAGTCCAGTGCTCTGCAAATAGTAAGTGCCCAATAAAGACGATTGAATGAATGAATATGTTACTGATTTGGCCTCTCACCAGCGCTTAGTCCAGTGCTCTGCACACAATCCGCACTCAATAAATATGAATGACTATGTTGCTGATTTGTCCTTTCCCCAGCGCTTAGTCCAGTGATCTGCACATAGCGCTCAATAAAGACGATTGAATGAATGAACATGTTGCTGATTTGTCCTCTCCCCAGCGCTTAGTCCAGTGCTCTGCACACAGTCAGCGCTCAATGAAGGCGATTGAATGAATGAATGAATATGTTGCTGATTTGTCCTCTCCCCAACGCTTAGTCCAGTGCTCTGCGCACAGTCAGTGCTCAATAAAGACGATTAAATGAATGAACATGTTACTGATTTGTCCTCTCCCCAGCGCTTAGTCCAGTACTCTACACACAGTCAGTGCTCAATAAAGATGGTTGAAGGAATGAATGAATGAATGTGTTGCTGATTTGTTCTCTCTCCAACGCTTAGTCCAGTGCTCTGCACACAGTAAGCGCTCAATAAAGACGATTGAATGACTATGTTGCTGATTTGTCCTCTCCCCAGCGCTTAGTCCAGTGCTCTGCACACAATCAATGCTCAATATGAATGAATGAATATGTTGCTGATTTGCCCTCTCCCCAGCGTTTAGTCCAGTGCTGTGCACACAGTCAGTGCTCAGTAAAGACGATTGAATGAATGAATATGTTGCTGAGTTGTCCTCTCCCCAGCGCTTAGTCCAGTGCTTTGCACGCAGTGCTCACTAAAGACGGTTGAATGAATGAATGAATGAATGGACTTCTAGGTGGCACTTGTGTTCATTCAGTGGCATTTATTGAGCGCTTATCGTGTTCTTTCAGTGGTATTTATTGAGTGCTTACTGTATGCAGATTCCCCCACCCCCGCCCTTCATTCATTCAGGCCTATTTATTGAGCGCTCACTGTGTGCAGAGCCCTGGACTAAACGCTTGAAAGACTGGACTTTAAGTGGCCCTTATATTATTCATTCATTAAGTGGTATTGAGCGCTAACCGTGTGCAGATCCGCCCCGCCCCCAATTCATTCAGTGATATTTATTGAGCACTTAATGTGCACAGGGCACTGGACTAAACGCTTGAAAGCCTGGATGTCCAAGTGGCCCTTTTATTACTCATTCATTTAATCGTATTTATTGAGCGCTTACTGTGTGCAGACCCCCCGCCCCCGCCGCCGCCCCTAATTCATTCAGTGGTATTTATTGAGCACTTACTAGGTGCAGACCACCCCACCCCCGCCCCTAGTTCATTTAGTGGTATTTATTGAGCTCTTACTGTGTGCAGAGCACTGGACTAAGCGCTTAAAAGCCTGTACTTCTAGGTGGCACATTTATTATTCTTTCAGTCGTGTTTATTGAGCGCTTACTGTGTGCACAGCACTGTACTAAGCGCTTGAACGGTACAATTTGGCAACAGCTAGAGACAGTGCCTACCCAACAACAGGCTCACAGTCTCCCAAAGCGCCTTCATTATTTCGTTATTTAGTCCTCACAACACCCCTGCGAGGTAGGGTGCAGGTATTATTACCCCCTCCCCCCGCCCCAGTTTGCAGCTGGGGAAACTGAGGCACGGGGCGGTAAAGTGACACGCCCAAGGCCGCACAGGGACTCGAACCCGGGACCTCTGGGTTTCTGGCCCGCGGCTTTTCCATCGCGCCGCGCTGCCTCCTAATTCTTGCCTTCTCTTCCTCCTCCTCCTGGAAGTCTTCCTTTATTCCCTCCTTATCTCTGCTGGGTGGTGTTGGGGGGGGGGTCTCTCTGCAGGGTGGGAGCTTCTAGTCTCCGGGGGAGAACGCTTTGAGATCCTTCCCCGGCCCAGGTGACGTTTCGGGGGATCATTCAGTCGTTCAGTTGAGTATCTACTGAGCGCTTCCCGTGCTCAGAGCACTGGACTAAGCGCTTGGAAAGGACAGTTCAGCAATAAAGAGAGACAATCCCTGCCCACACCGGGATTTAAGGATTTAGACAGGCAGCGAAACAATAATAATAATAGTAATGATGGCATTTGTACATCATTTGTACATCAATAAATACGATTGATTGATTGATTTGTTAAGCGCTTACTATGTGCAAAGCACTGTTCTAAGCGCCGGGAAGGATGAAAGGTGAAGGGAACAGGCCATCACCCCCTGACCGCCTGGGCATCCCCCTTCCTCCCCCACCTCTGTCCCTATAGGTGACATAAGCGCTTAGTACAGTGCTCTGCACACAGTAAGCGCCCAATAAGTACGATTGAACGAATGCCCACCGAGGCCTAGGATGGGGAGAGCCTGGAGGAACCCTCCCGCCCCACAAGGAGAGGGTCCTGTTCTCTCCATCTCCTCCTCCCCCGGCCCCCTGTACTTTTCAAGCGCTTAGTACAGTGCTCTGCGCACAGTAGGCGCTCACTAAGTACGACGGAATGACGCTCCCCTCCTTCCCGCCCCCTCCCAAAGCGGGATAGCTCACACAAAAGCAGAGAGCAACAGGAAATTTCGTTGAGGAAGTGCAAATCTTGAACAAGTGGATTGAGATATCCCCCCCCCGCCATATCCAGCCGCTCCGTAATAACCTGTCGGAAATTCATTCATTCATTCGATCGTATTTATTGAGCGCTTACTGTGTGCTGATCACTGGACTAAGCGCTTGGGAAGTACAAGTTGGCAACATCTAGAGACGGTCCCGAGCCGACAGTGGGAAATGCCCCCGTTTTCCCTTCCCACCGGGGAGGAATCTTTTGAAGGGCTGCTTTTTTTTATTGTTTTGTTTTCTTCTGTAGAAAGCCCTTGACTTCATTTTAGTTCCTTCCTTCCAGGAGTCACCGTGTGATGAGGGTGTTTACTTCCCTAGATCCCGGGGAATTTTCGGGGGGAAGGCCCTGGGGCGCAGAGGCGGCCCCCCCCTCAGCCGGGAACCGGTTCCCCTTTCTCTTCCACCCCCCTTCGATCCCGAGCTGGAGAAATCGAAATCGGATGTTCCCCCGGAGGGAGGGAATCAGATCGGGGGCCGGGGGGAGGTGGTCGGAAAGCGAGAGTGGTTTTTTGGGTTGGGTGGGTATTTTTTTTTCTGTTTCACCCGCACACGTGGGCGAGCGCGGAGCTTGTCGATCTTGGCGTCCCAGTCCGTCTGGTGATAGACGACAAGCTCACCTGTCCGTCCCGTTCACCGGTGAAGACCCCCGCCCCCATTGCTGGGGGCATAGAGGGAGGAGGAGGGCAGATAATAAAAGGCGGAGTGTTTACCCCTTTGCGGTTGGAAGTCAGGTGAGAGATAATTACGACTCTTTCGGATGACCCGAGGACCATCATTTTGAAAGTCGGGGCCGTAGGTGACGGGTTTGGCCCTGGGAGGCCTGGCGTGGCGGGGAGGGGGGAGAGGAAGGCTCTGGGACGTTGGCAGGCAGAGCCACCCGGGGCGGGGTGACGGCACCTTTCGAGTAATTGTGGCTTGTGTTTTTGTGTGTCCGCGTCCGCCTTCCAGTCAGCAGGAGGGAGAAAATGAAGGCCGGCTGCAGCATCGCAGATAAGCCTGAAGGAGGGGGAGGTAAGTACCGGGGGTGGGGGGATCCCCTGGGGTAACTCCCTGCAGCCCCTCCGGACCCACGGCCTCTGGAGAGTCTCCCCCTCCGGGCTGGCTTCCCTGCATGTCTTCCCCGGAGCTGCCCTCCACACACACAGACTTCGTGTGGACGCGTGTAGACGGCCCCGGGCGGAGGAGGGGAGAGTATCCAGTTTCTTTGCCCAGTTTTGGTTTTCCCTGCTCCTGGCGGGGGACTGTAAGCCGGCCGTGGGCAGGGAACGGATCCTACCAACTCCCTTATATTGTCCTCTCGCGACCGCTTGGCACAGCCCCCCCCCCCCCCCACCGCACGCGCTCAATAAGTAGCGACGATCCCGCCCCCCACAATTTATCCCTTCGGAACCTCAACTTTCCCTGCCCCTTCCCCGGGGCGGGGGCGGGGGGTGGTTTAGCGGGAAGGGAGCCGAGAGACACCCCGCTTCCAGCCCTTCCCCGCCCCACTCCCAGCCGGGTGACCTCGGGCAAGTTGCTTAACCTCTCTGGGCCCCGGTTTCCTCGGGCGAGTTGCTTAACCTCTCTGGGCCCCGGTTTCCTCGCTCGTAAAATGGCGAGGATCCTACCCGCCGCTCCCTGCCTCCCGGGGATGTTGGGGAAATCGAATGAGATAATTGATGTGAAAGGGCTAGACGGATTCCAGGTGGTGGTGGTGGTATCGTTTTTACTGTTGTTGTTATTACCGGTCCCGTCCGGACCAGAACCCGCTGCCCGTCGAGACCCCGTCGCCGGCCCAGCCCCACCCCAGGGGTCCCGCGGACGGGCGCGGGTAGCCGGGGGGCTCCGCGTCCCCTCCCGCCCGGCCTCACCGCCCCCGGGCCCCCCGCTCTCGCCCCTCCAGGATACCAGTTCCCCGACTGGGCCTACAAGACGGAGTCGAGCCCGGGCTCGCGCCAGATCCAGCTGTGGCACTTCATCCTGGAGCTGCTGCAGAAGGAGGAATTCCGCCACGTCATCGCCTGGCAGCAGGGCGAGTACGGCGAGTTCGTCATCAAGGACCCGGACGAGGTGGCCCGCCTCTGGGGCCGCCGCAAGTGCAAGCCGCAGATGAACTACGATAAACTCAGCCGGGCCCTCAGGTGGGCGGCGGCGGCGGGAGGGGCGAGGTGGGGGGCACCCTGCCCCGGTCCGCGGGCACGCCCTCCCGCGGACCCGGCGTCGCCGGGGTGACCCGCGGGAGGCCAGAGGTCGCCCGCCCTGGGCCGACTTCCTCGTGCCCGCTGGATCTTAGCCCGGCGACCTTTGATCCCCGCCCGGCGACCCGTCATCCGGCGCCCTGTGGGTGGGACGGTAAAGACATGGCCCACCCGGCTCCGGGAGGGCCGGAAGTGGGATTTCCTTCCGGGGGCTGGGTTCGGCCGCCCGCGGGATCGGGGTGCCCCTCCGTCCCCGCCTCGGTCGGTCCCCAGCCCCTGCGGGGGTCCCGGGGCCGTGGCACTGACCGCCCTCCTCCTCCGCAGATACTACTACAACAAGCGCATCCTGCATAAGACTAAGGGCAAGAGGTTCACCTACAAATTCAACTTCAACAAGCTGGTGATGCCCAACTACCCGTTCATCAACATCCGGCCCAATGGTCAGCGGGCGCGGGGGGCGGGAGGGGACTGCGTGGGTGGGAAGGCTCAGGGACTGTCCCCTCGCCGCCCCAGTTCTCTGCCGTCCCTCACGCTGGTCGCGGGGGCCGAGGGAGGGCAGACAGGGCGGCCGGGATGGGGAAGGGTCGTCATCATCATCATCAATCGTATTTATTGAGCGCTTACTGTGTGCAGAGCACTGGACTAAGTGCTTGGGAAGTACAAGTTGGCAACATATAGAGACGGTCCCTACCCAACAGTGGGCTCACAGTCTAAAAGGGGGAGACAGAGAACAAAACCAAACATGCTAACAAAATAAAATAGAAGGGTCCCCATCTACACCCTCAGAGCCCCTCCTCCACGGGCGGCGGGGGGGTGGGGCCGTCGAGGCCGCCCCCGCCACCGCCTTGGCCGGGTAATTGCTCCGCTAAACAAGTCAGGGCAGTTTCTTCTCGGGCGCTGCTATCATTCCTGGTCCATCACAGTGCCGCCCCACCCTCCTTGGCCCTGGGGCACGCATTTGGAAAAAAAAAGAAAAAGGGAGAGCCATGGTGGTGGGAGAGAAAGAGAAAGAGACAGAGAGGTCACCTCCTGGAATGCCTCTCTCTAATTACAACCTGTTTTCTTTCCCCGGGCCTGCCGGAGAGGCGCTGGGAACCGAACCTGTTTGGGGCCTTGGAATCTGGTTTCCTCTCGCCCTCTTCCTCCCCGTCGCCCCTCCCCTGTCCCGCACCCACCTCATTTGGGGGGGTTTTTGTTCCTGCCATGGGGGGCCGGAGGTCAGACTGGGGTTCAACCGGCCCCAGGTGGAGACAAGATTGGGTCGGACCCAGTCCGTGTCCCCAAGGGGGCTCACAGCCTCGTACATTCATTCAGTCGTATTTATCATTCATTCATTCATTCATTCAATCGTATTTATCGAGCGCTTACTGTGTGCAGAGCACTGGACTAAGCGCCTGGGAAATAGTCGGCAACCTATAGAGACGGTCCCTACCCGACAGCGGGCTCACAGAAGTGGGAGACAGACGACAAAACAGAACATGTGGACGGGTGTCAAGTCGTCAGAACAGACAGAGTTAAAGCTAAATGCACATCATTAACAAAATAAATAGAATAGTAAATATGTACAAGTAGGCCTCATTTTACAGATGAGGTCACTGAGGCCCAGAGAAGTGAAGTGATGATGGTATTTGTTAAGCGCTTACTATGTGCAGAGCACTGTTCTAAGCGCTGGGGGAGATACAAGGTTGTCACACGCGGGGCTCACAGACTTAATCCCCATTTTACAGATGAGATCACTGAGGCCCAGAGAAGTGAAGTGATGATGATATTTGTTAAGCACTTACTATGTGCAGAGCACTGTTTTAAGCGCTGGGAGAGATACGAGGTTCTCAGGTTGTCCCACGTGGGGCTCACAGCCTTCATCCCTATTTTACAGATGAGGTCACTGAGGCCCAGAGAAGTGAAGTGATGATGATATTTGTTAAGCGCTTACTATGTGCAGAGCACTGTTCTAAGCGCTGGGGGAGATACAAGGTTGTCACACGCGGGGCTCACAGACTTAATCCCCATTTTACAGATGAGGTCACTGAGGCCCAGAGAAGTGAAGTGATGATGATATTTGTTAAGCGCTTACTATGCGCAGAGCACTGTTCTAAGCGCTGAGAGAGATATGAGGCTCTCAGGTTGTCCCACGTGGGGCTCACAGCCTTCGTCCCTATTTTACAGATGACGTCGCTGAGGCCCAGAGAAGTGAAGTGATGATGATATTTGTTAAGCGCTTACTATGTGCAGAGCACTGTTCTAAGCGTTGGGGGAGATACAAGCTTGTCTCACGCGGGGCTCACAGGCTTAATCCCCATTTTACAGATGAGGTCACTGAGGCCCAGAGAAGTGAAGTGATGATGATATTTGTTAAGCGCTTACTGTGCGCAGAGCACTGTTCTAAGCGCTGGGGGAGATACAAGGTTCTCGGGTTGTCCCATGCGGGGCTCACAGACTTAATCCCCATTTTACAGATGAGATCACTGAGGCCCAGAGAAGTGAAGTGATGATGATATTTGTTAAACGCTTACTATGTGCAGAGCACTGTTCTAAGCGCTGCAAGGTTGTCTCACGCGGGGCTCACAGGCTTAATCCCCATTTTACAGATGAGGTCACTGAGGCCCAGAGAAGTGAAATGACTTGCCTGAGGCCACTCAGCAGACGAGAGACGGGACAGGGATTATTCATTCATTCATTCAATCGTATTTATTGAGCGCTTACTGCATTAAAACCCATCACCTTCTCGGCTCTCCCCACTACAGCATCAGGCCAGTCCGTCAGGCAGTGGTATTTACTGAGCGCTTACTGTGTGCAGAGCGCTGTACTAAGCGCCGGGGAGAGGACTGTAGAACAAGAAATAGGCCACACAACGAACTTACAGTCTACAGGGGGAAAACACGTTAATATGAAGTCAGTCAATCTTATTTACCGAGGGCTTACTGTGTGCGGAGGATTGTACGAAGCCCCGGGGAGAGGGCGATAGAACAATTAATTCATTCAGTCGTATTTATTGGGCGCTTACTGTGTGCAGAGCAGTGGACTAAGCACTTGGGAAGTCCAAGTGACAACACGTAGAGACGGTCCCTACCCAACAGCAGGCTCACAGTTTAGAAGAATAAGCCCATTCCCTGCCCACAGTGAGCTTACGGTGTAGAAGCTGGAGACAGACACTAATAGAAGTATTATTTCTAATAAGGAGCAGCGTGGCTCAATTCATTCAATCGTATTTATTGAGCGCTTACTGTGTTCAGAGCACTGGACTAAGCGCTTGGGAAGTACAAGTCGGCAACAGAGACGGTCCCTACCCAACAGCGGGCTCACAGTCTAGAAGGGGGAGACAGATGACAAAACAAAATGTGGACAGGAGTCAAGTCATCAGAACAAATAGAAATAAAGCACATTATCAACAAAATAAATAGAATAGTAAATATGTACAAGTAAAATAGTCATAAATCAGTACAAACATATATACAGGTGCTGTGGGGAGGCGAAGGATGTGGAAAGAGCCCAGGCTTGGGAGTCAGAGGTCATGGGTTCAAATCCCGGCTCCACCACTTGTCAGCTGTGTGACCTTGGGCAAGTCACTTCACTTCTCTGGGCCTCAGTGACCTCATCTGTAAAATGGGAATGAAGACTGAGCCCCCCGTGGGACAACCTGATCACCTTGTATCCCCCTCCAGCGCTTAGAACAGTGCTCTGCACATAGTAAGCACTTAGCAGGTGCCATTATTATTCTTCTCTGTGCCTCAGTGACCTCATCTGTAAAATGGGGGTGAAGACTGGGAGCCCCACGTGGGATAACGTGATCACCTTGTATCCCTCTCCAGCGCTTAGAACAGTGCTCTGCACATAGTAAGCACTTAATAATTGCCATTATTATTAGTCTCTGTGCCTCAGTGACCTCATCTGTAAAATGGGGATGAAGACTGGGAGCCCCCCTGTGGGACAACCTGATCACCTTGTATCCCCCTCCAGCAGTTAGAACAGTGCTTTGCACATAGTAAGCGCTTAGCAAATGCCATTATTATTATTCTCTGTGCCTCAGTTACCTCATCTGTAAAATGGGGATGAAGACTGGGAGCCCCACGTGGGGTAACCTGATCACCTTGTATCCCCTCATTCATTCATTCATTCATTCGATCGTATTTATTATAGTAATAAATAGTAATAATGGCATTTATTAAGCGCTTACTATGTGCAAAGCACTGTTCTAAGCACTGGGGAGGGTACAAGGTGATCAGGTTGTCCCACGGGGGGGGGGGGGGGCTCACAGTCTTCATCCCCATTTTACAGATGAGGTAACTGAGGCACAGAGAAGTTAAAAGTGACTTGCCGAGAGTCACACAGCTGACTGTTGGTGGAGCCAGGATTTGAGCCCATGACCTCTGACTCCAAAGCCCGGGCTCTTTCCACTGAGCCACGCTGCTTCTCTTATTTATTGAGCGCTTACTGTGTGCAGAGCACTGGACGAAGCGCTTGGGAAGTACAAGTCGGCAACATATAGAGACGATCCCTACCCAACAACGGGCTCACAGGCTAAGATCACCTTGTATCCCTTCGTTCACTCGTTCATTCGATGGTATTTATTGAGCGCTTACTGTGGGCAGAGCACTGGACTAAGCGCTTGGGAAGTACAAATCGGCAGCATATAGAGACGGTCCCTACCCAACAACGGGCTCACAGGCTTAGATCACCTTGTGTCCCCCTCCAGCGCTAAGAACAGTGCTTTGCACCTAGTAAATGCTTAACAAATTCCATTATTATTATTATTATTGTTATTATCATTATTATTGTTATTGTTATTAAGTAAATCAGGCAACAACCATCCCCTGCCTCCAACTCTCAGCCTGGCTTCGTTTGGGTGGGGTTTTTTTCCCGCCTCCAGGCCCCGGCCTGGCTTTTCTTGAGACACCTGGGATATTGTGGGAGCCACTCTGCCCACGTACCCCCAGGCGTGGGGAAGGGTCTGGATTCCTCTCCCAATCAATCAATCAATCAATCGTATTTATTGAGCGCTTACTGTGTGCAGAGCACTGGACGAAGCGCTTGGGAAGTACAAATCGGCAACGTATAGAGACGGTCCCTACCCAACAACGGGCTCACAGGCTAAGATCCCCTTGTGTCCCCCTCCAGTGCTAAGAACAGTGCTTTGCACATAGTAAGCGCCTAACAAATTCCATTATTATTATTATTATTATTAAGTAAATCAGGCAACAACCATCCCCTGCCTCCAACTCTCAGCCTGGCTTCGTTTGGGTGGGTTTTTTTTCCCGCCTCCAGGCTTTTCTTGAGACACCTGGGATATTGTGGGAGCCTCTCTGCCCCCGTACCCCCAGGCGTGGGGAAGGGTCTGGATTCCTCTCCCAATCAATCAATCAATCATATTTATTGAGCGCTTACTGTGTGCAGAGCACTTTACTAAGCGCTTGGGAAGTCCAAGTCGGCAACACATAGAGACAGTCCCTACCCAACAGCGGGCTCACAGTCTAGAAGGAGGAGACAGTTTATCAACTAAGCTGGAGGGCGGAGAGGTCAGGAGTCCGGGCCTGGGCCCGTCCCAGGCTCACATAATAATAATAATGGTGGCATTTATTAAGCGCTTACTATGTGCAAAGCACTGTTCTAAGCACTGGGGAGGCTACAAGGTGATCAGGTTGTCCTGTGAGGGGCTCACGGTCTTAATCCCCATTTTACAGATGAGGGAACTGAGGCCCAGAGAAGTGGTGACTTGCCCAAAGTCACCCAGCTGACAATTGGAGGAGCGGGGATTTGAACCCATGACCTCTGACTCCAAAGCCTGGGCTCTTTTCCACTGAGCCACGCTGCTTGTCTCCATTGAGGGTGTTTCTTGAGCGCTCGCTGTGTGCAGAGCAGTGTACTAAGCGGTTGGGGGTGTCCGATACAGCGGAGTCAGTAGACGCGTTCCCCGCCCACCCTGCGCCCGGCCCACACTAATAATAATAATGATGGCATTTATTAAGCGCTTACTATGTGCAGAGCACGCTGGAGGGGGATACAAGGTGATCAGTTAGCCAAAGCCGCCGGCCGCCCCCATCACCCGGTCAGCGCTCTCGATTGGACAGCGACGGTGGGCCGGACACTGGACTAAGCGCCCCTAGGGCTCCGGGCCCTGTCGTCCCATTGCCCGCCCCTCCCACATAATAATAATAATAATGACGGCATTTGTTAAGCGCTTACTATGTGCAAAGCACCGTTCTAAGCACTGGGGAGGTTACGAGGTGATCAGGTGGTCCCACGGGGGGCTCCCAGTCTTCATCCCCATTTTCCAGATGAGGGAACTGAGGCACAGAGCATAATTATAATAATGATGACATTTATTAAGCGCTTACTATGTGCAAAGCACCATTCTAAGCACCGGGGAGGTTACCAGGTGATCAGATGGTCCCACAGGGGGCTCCCAGTCTTCATCCCCATTTTCCAGATGAGGGAACTGAGGCACAGAGCATAATTATAATAATGATGACATTTATTAAGCGCTTACTATGTGCAAAGCACCATTCTAAGCACCGGGGAGGTTACCAGGTGATCAGATGGTCCCACAGGGGGCTCCCAGTCTTCATCCCCATTTGACAGATGAGGGAACTGAGGCACAGAGAACAATAATAATAATAATAATAATGACATTCATTAACCACTTACTGTGTGCAAAGCACCATTGTAAGCGCCAGGGAGGTTACAAGGTGATCAGGTTGTCCTACGGGGGGGTCCCAGTCTTCATCCCCATTTGACAGAGGAGGGAACTGAGGCACCAAGAATAATAATAATAATAATAATAATGACATTTATTAAGTGCTTACTATGTGCAAAGCACCGTTCTAAGCACCAGGGCGGTTACAAGGTGATCAAGTGGTCCCACAGGGGGCTCCCAGTCTTCATCCCCATTAGACAGGAGGGAACTGAGGCACAGAGAATAATAATAATAATGATGGCATTGTTAAGCACTTACTATGTGCAAAGCACCGTTCTAAGCGCCGGGGAGGTTACAAGGCGATAAGGGGGTCCCACGGGGGGCTCCCAGTCTTCGTCCCCATTTGACAGAGGAGGGAACTGAGGCCCAGAGAAGGGATGTGACTTAGCCAAAGTCACCCAGCTGATGGCTGGTGGAGCCGGGATTTGGGTAGGGACCGTCTCTCTGTGCCGCCAACTTGTCCTTCCCAAGCGCTTAGTCCAGTGCTCTGCACACAGTAAGCGCTCAATAAATACGATTGAATGAATGAACCCTTGACCTCTGACTCCAAAGCCCACGCTGTTTCCGTTGAGGCACGCTGCTTCTCTGCATCCCTCGGTGGTTTCCGTGAGAGCGGTCGCCACGGTGCCCTGCCCGCAGGCCCCTTCCCCTGGGGCCTCTGCCCTCCCCGGGGGTGCCCGGCGCCCGCCCAGGAGACTGAGCTTTGCCCCCGTAATCGGTGGGCACCCAGGGGTGGCGGGCGGGTGGGCGCGGCCGGGGCCGGGCCCTGACGTGGCGGTGTCTCCCCCCCCCGCAGGTGTGGTGCCCCAGAGCGCGCCCCCGGTGCCCACCGCCTCGTCCCGCTTCCACTTCCCCCCCCTGGACAGCCACTCCCCGCCGGGCGACGGGCGGCCCGGCCGCTACCCGGCCGCCCCGGACCCCCCGGCCGACGGCGGCGACCGCAAGGCGGAGCTCCCCGAGCTGGAGGACGGGCCGGCCGACTGGCCCCGCCAACGCCGCGGCGCCGTGGACTTCCTGACGGGGCGGGGGGCCGGGGGCCCCGCGCCCGCCGCGCCCCCGAAGCGCAAGCCGGACCTCGTGGTCCCGCTGTTCGCCCGGCCGGGGCTCTACGCGGACGCCGCCAGCCCCTTCGCCGTGTCCCCGCTGCCCGGCCGGGGGGCGGCCGGCGTGCTCAACGTGCCCATCTCGCCCGCCCTGTCGCTGACGCCCACCCTCTTCTCCTACAGCCCCTCGCCCGGCCTCAGCCCCTTCGCGGGGGGTGGCGGCGGCAACTGCTTCTCCTTCAACCCCGAGGAGATGAAACATTACTTGCACGCCCAGGCCTGCTCGGTATTCAACTACCACCTGAGCCCGCGGACCTTCCCCCGCTACCCGGGCCTGGGCCTGCCGGGCCCGCCCGCGGTGCCCCCGCCGCCCCCGGCCCCGCCCTGCCGCGGGGCCCCCGACGAGCCGGCCCCCTTCCCCATCAAGCTGCAGCCCCCGCCCGCCGGGCGCAGGCACCGCGACAGGGCCGAGGGGGCCGAGGAGCCGCCCGCGCCCCCCCGGATCAAGGCCGAGCCCGAGGCCGACGGGGAGCCCGCCGCCCCGGCCCGGGAGGACGGGGCCGCCCGCTTCGCCCGCCCGGCGGCGGCGGCGGCGGCGGCGGCGGCGGCCCGGCCCCCCGCGCCCGAGGCCCCGGAGCCCCCCGAGGCGGGCGAGCCGGAAGCCCCCGAGAAGAAGGAGGACGCCTCCATGCCGCCCAAGCTGCGGCTGAAGCGGCGCTGGAACGGCGAGCGCGAGGTCCCCTGGAACCCCGCCGGCCCCCCGGCCCTCCTGGCCGGCCCTCAGGGGGCCGCGGACGCCTAGAGACCCCGTGGATTGACGTGGCGAGGTCGCGGCGGGGGGCGGGGGGCCGCTCCGTCTACATCGAACAGACCTCTTGTCTTGGGGGGGGGGGGTGGGGGGGTGGGGGGGAGACTCCTTATTTTATTGGTGGGTTTTTGTTTTGTTTTTTTAATCTTATTTTATTTTATTTCCCGTTGTAAACTTGGCAAGTGCGACGTGGACAGCTTGCTTTGGTCGGGGGGTCGCGCTTCAGCTCCCTCGTCCTCTCGCCCCCGTTGTGTCCTTTCCCGCCCCTCCCGACTTCCTTCGAGGAGCGGACTCACGTCAGGGAAGCATTAGGGACCGAATCCATCCCGTTCCCCCCCACACCCCCCACCCCGGGAAGTCAAGTCCGGACGGCACGGCGGCGGCTCCCGGGAAAATTCTCCCTCCTACCCAGAGAGAGAGAGGCCTGCGCGGGGAGGCCGGAATTAGGCGGGCTTCCGTCTCTCCGTCCATCTCCCTCCCGCTGTCCCGTCTTTTCTTCGGTTTCCCGGACTAGGCGACCCCGGAGTGGGGTCTTATTAGGCCTTGATGTGTGCTTGGCTACATGTATGTATGTAGGTATATCTATGCGTTAGGGTTTTTTCCTAATGAAGTTTTCAGGAAGAAATCTTCAGGAAGACGGGCGGTAGTCACGGGGACGGGGGACGCGCCTCTCTTCCCCCGACCCCCAGTCGAGCCCCCCGGGTTCCCTGCCTCCTTCGACCGTTTCCCCCCACCCTTCCCCAAACTAAGAAGCCATGTGGAGTTTGAAACTCCTTTCAGGGATAGAAGGGAGGAGCGTAAGGCCCGCCCAGCCACCGCCCTCCCCTCTCGGGCATCCGGCTCCAAGGCCGCCGTCCTAAGCCTTAAGCCCGGATTGACCCTGCAGGTCGGCCGGTGGGGACGGCCGGAGGGGACCGGCGGGCGGGGCGCCACGTGGGGACGGTGGGCCCCTTCCGCGCGGCGGTCGAGGAGGTCGAGGGCCGCGGTGGGTCGCGCCGCCTCGATCGGTCCCGGCGGGCTGCCCGGCCCGGCGGGTCCCCATCTCCCCGTCCCGAGAGGCCCGCCCTCAGTATGAACTCAGGAATAGATCCACGAGGCCTTCACAAACAAAGGAAAAGGAACCCACAGTGCACTTCCCTTAGCCGGTTGTACCCAAGTGCCACCCCCCACCCCACTCCAGCAGCCCCCTCTGCCCCGTGCGAAAACCAGCAGATGCGGCGGCCTCGTCCCCGGGTACGGGTTTGGTGGGCTGGCTCCTTACCGCCCATCCCTCCCACCCGTTTCTGTCTTAGCCCGGGTGGGAGGGGGCGTCGAGAATCCGGGGGGCGGGTGGGGGAGATGGGAGGGTCCGCTTGCTTTATTCCCTCTGTAACTCCCAACGTGCCAAATATCCCATCTCTGACATTCCTCACCTCCCTCCGGCCCGCTCCCGGCGCCCTCCGTGTTGCGGGGTGAGGGGAGGACCCCGAGATTCTCAGAGGGGCCGGAAGCCTCACGCGGGGAGGAGAAGAGACCCGGTGGGGGGCTAGAAAGCATTAATGACCACGTAGACGCCCCCTCCCACCCTCCCGACGCCCCCCGTGCCATCACTTAGCATCCCCCAGTCCCGTTTCGGTGCCTTCTCTCCGCGCGTCCTCACACGAGGGTCTTCGCCGTCAGCCTTAGGAATCCCCACGCTCCCCGGCCTCCAGGGTGGCTCGTCTCGGTTTGATCATATATGTCCCCACGTATGTATTACCTATGTGCAAAGGAGTTGGAACCCGAGGGTCCCACCGCGGCGGGGCCCCCGGCCCTTGCAGAACTGCGGGGAGGGGAATCCGGGGGGACCCCCCGCCCCGTCAAAAGGCACCCCGTCCGAGCAGAAAGAAGCGTGTGAATATGTACATAGAAACTGTAAGTAATCTCGACTCCATGTGCAGTGCCTTTTAGCAGTTCCACTTTCTATAAAGTCTTCAAAAAAAAAATTGGCATATATATATATTATATATATATGATGTAATGTTATAGAAATATATGTATAATATACATATTTTTTTTCCAGGGGTATCTGATAGCTCTGTATTTTGTTATGGAAGTTGAAAGAGAAAAAAAAAAAGTATTTTACCTCAGAAATTAAAAAAAAAATTTCAATAAAAAAAGGCAGAGACGAAACGTTCTTGCAGCGAGGCCGTCCACGGGTTGTGGGACGGGGGGGAGTGAAAGGGGCACCCTCCGGGTCGGGGTCTGTAAGGGTCGGGGGGACGGCTTGGGTGACAGTGATTGTGATATTTAAGCGCTTACTACGTGCTTCGGTTCTGAGTACGAATTCAGTGGAAGGAGCCCGGGCTTGGGAGCCGGAGGTCGTGGGTTCTAATCCCGGCTCCGCCTCTTGTCAGCTGGGTGACTTTGGGCGAGCCACCTCATTTCTCTGGGCCTCAGTGACCTCATCTGGAAAATGGGGATGAAGACTGGGAGCCCCACGTGGGACAACCTGATCGCGTTGTAACCTCCCCGGCGCTTAGAACAGTGCTTGGCACGTAGTAAGCGCTTAACAAGTACCATCGTTATTATTATTACAAGGTAATCGGGTTGGACACAATCCCTGTCCCCGTTTTACAGAAGGAGGAGTGCTTAGTACAGTGCTCTGCACACAGTAAGCGCTCAATAAATACGATTGATGATTGATGATGAGGGAAACGATTTGCCCAAGGTCACACGGCAGACCAGCGGAGGAGCCGGGATGAGAACCCAGCAGCGTGGTCCAGTGGAAAGAGCCTGGGCTTTGGCAGTATATATATGCCAAAAAATTGGCATATATATATATATATATATATATATTATATATATATATATATATGATATAATGTTATAGAAATATATGTATAATATACATATTTTTTTAGAGAAGTGGCGTGGCTCAGTGGAAAGCCCGGGCTTTGGAGTCTGAGGTCATGGGTTCAAATCCTGGCTCTGCCAATTGCCAGCTGGGTGACTTCGGCCAAGTCACTTCACTTCTCTGGGCCTCAGTTCCCTCATCTGTCAAATGGGGATGAAGACTGGGAGCCCCCCCGTGGGACAACCTGATCACCTTGTAACCTCCCCGGTGCTTAGAACAGTGCTTTGCACACAGTAAGCGCTTAATAAATAAACACTATCATTATTATTATATTTTTTCTCCCGGGGTATCTGATAGCTCTGTATTTTGTTATGGAAGTTGAAAGAAAAAAAAAGTATTTTACCTCAGAAATAGGTCAGAATTTACCTCAGAAATGAGGCCTTAGTGACCTCATCTGGAAAATGGGGATGAAGACTGTGAGCCCCCCTTGGGACAACCTGATTACCTTGTAACCTCCCCAGCGCTTAGAACAGTGCTTGGCACATAGTAAGCGCTTAACAAATACCATAATCATTATTATTATTATTATTATTATTATTATTATTATTATTATTACAAGATAATCGGGTTGGACACAATCCCTATCCCCATTTTACAGACAGAGGAGTGAAACGATTTGCCCAAGGTCACATGGCAGACCAGCGGAGGAGCCGGGATGAGAACCCAGCAGCGTGGCCCAGTGGAAAGAGCCCGGGCTTTGGAGTCAGAGGTCATGGGTTCAAATTCGGGCTCCGCCAGTTGTCAGCTGGGTGACTTTGGCAAGTCACTTCACTTCTCCGGGCCTCAGTGACCTCATCTGTCAAATGGGGATGAAGACTGAGCCCCCCGTGGGACCACCTGATCACCTTGTAACCTCCCCAGCGCTTAGAACAGTGCTTGGCACATAGTAAGTGCTTAATAAATGCTATTATTATTATTATTATTATTATTATTATTATTATTATTATTATTATTATTATTTTATTCCCAACTCCCAGGCCCGGGCTCTACCCATTAGGCCACGCTGTTTCTCTAAAACGGAGATCTAATGTCTGCTTTCCCTACTTACTCAGTTTTTAGGCCTCTTGGGACAGAGACTGTGCGTTCCTGGTCTTGTATCAACTCCAGCCCGTAGCACAATGTTCAGACCACAGTAATAATAATAATGGTATTAAGCGCTTACTATGTGCAAAGCACTGTTCTAAGCGCCGGGGAGGTTACAAGGTGATCAGGTTGGCCCACGGGGGGGCTCACAGTCTTAATCCCCATTTTCCAGATGAGGTCACTGAGGCACAGAGAAGCGAAGTGACTTGCCCAAATTCACCCAGTTGACAACTGGGGGAGCCGGGATTTGAACCCATGACCTCTGACTCCAAAGCCCGGGCTCTTTCCGCTGATCCACACTGCTTCTCCCTAAGTGCTGGATTAAAGTACTCTAATTCTGTTGTACTCTCCCAAGCGCTTAGTACAGTGTTCTGCGCTCAGTAAGTACCCTTGGTTGACTGAGAAGGAAATGAGGCTTCGGAGTTGTCGCGGAGGCCACGGTCGAGCTCTCTGCGCGGGAGGTCGGTGACCTCGAAAGTGGGGACCGCACAGCCACAGAGAGGGGTGACCCTGGAGCCTCAGTTTACCCTTCTGGGCAACAGGAGTCTGTGAGGCAGTTGTGAGAGCGGATGATAATAATGACGATGGCGTCTAGGCGCTTACTCTGTGCCAAGCACTAAGTACTGAGGTAGATAATAATAATAATAATGGCATTTATTAAGCACTAACTATGTGCAAAGCACTGTTCTAAGTGCTGGGGACGTTACAAGGTGATCAGGTTGTCCCACGGGGGGCTCACAGTCTTAATCCCCATTTTACAGATGAGGGAACTGAGGCCCAGAGAATAATAATAATAATAATAATAATAATGGCATTTATTAAGCGCTTACTATGTGCAAAGCACTGTTCTAAGCGCTGGGGAGGTTACAAGGTGATCAGATTATCCCTCGGGGGGCTCACAGTCTTAATCCCCATTTTGCAGGTGAGGGAACTGAGGCCCAGAGAAGTGAAGTGACTTGCCCAAAGTCACCCAGCTGACAACTGGCAGAGCCAGGGATTTGAACCCACGACCTCTTGACTCCAAAGCCCGGGCTCTTTTCATTCATTCATTCAATCATATTTATTGAGCTCTTATTGTGTGCAGAGCACTGGACTAAACGCTTAGGAAGTACAAGTTGGCAACATCTAGAGACGGTCCCTACCCAACAGCGGGCTCACCGCCTAGAAGGGGGAGACAGAGAACAAAACAAAACATATTAACAAAATAAAATAATTAGAATAAATATGTACAAATAAAATAAATAAATAAATTTTTATTTAGACTGTGATCTAGACTGTGTTATTTAGTCTTTTAGACTGTGAGCCCACTGTTGGGTAGGGACTGTCTCTATATGTTGCCAACTTGTACTTCCCAAGCGCTTAGTACAGTGGTCTGCACACAGTAAGCGCTCAATAAATATGATTGATTGATAAATAGAGTAATAAATACGTACAAACATATATACAGATATACATATATACAGGTGGCTCTTTCCACTGAGCCACACTGCTTCTCTAAGCATCTAAGGATGCAAATGCAGGATAATAATAATAATGATGGCATTTATTAAGCGCTTACTATGTGCAAAGCACTGTTCTAAGCGCTGGATATAAAGATCAAAGTGTCCTGGGAGAGGAGGGGAGAGGAGGGGGCATCAGTGGGCCCCAGATCATTCATTCATTCATTCATTCAATCGTATTTATTGAGCGCTTACTGTGTGCAGAGCACTGGACTGAGCGCTTGGGAAGTCCAAGTTCGCAACGTATAGAGACGGTCCCTACCCAACAGCGGGCTCACAGTCTAGAAGGGGGAGACAGAGAACAAAACCAAACATATTAACAAAATAAAATAATTAGAATAAATATGTACAAATAAAATAGAGTAATAAATACGTACAAACATATATACATATATACAGGTGGCTCTTTCCACTGCGCCATGCTGCTTCTCTAAGCATCTAAGGATGCAAATGCAGGATAATAATAATAATGATGGCATTTATTAAGCGCTTACTATGTGCAAAGCACTGTTCTAAGCACTGGATATAAAGATCAAAGCGTCCTGGGAGAAGAGGGGAGAGGAGGGGGCATCAGTGGGCCCCAGATCATTCATTCATTCATTCAATCGTATTTATTGAGCGCTTACTGTGTGCAGAGCATTGGACTGAGCACTTGGGAAGTCCAAGTTGGCAACGTATAGAGACGGTCCCTACCCAACAGTGGGCTCACAGTCTAGAAGGGGGAGACAGAGAACAAAACAAAACATATTAACAAAATAAAATAATTAGAATAAATATGTACAAATAAAATAGAGTAATAAATACATACAAACATATATACATATATACGGGTGGCTCTATCCACTGTGCCACGCTGCTTCTCTAAGCATCTAAGGGTAAGATCAAAGCGTCCTGGGAGGGGAGGGGAGATTAATCAATCAATCAATCGTATTTATTGAGAGCTTCCTGTGTGCAGAGCACTGTACTAAGCGCTTGGGAGCTCCAAGTTGGCAACATCTAGAGACGGTCCCTACCCAACAGCGGGCTCACAGTCTAGAAGGGGGAGACAGAACAAAACCAAACATATTAACAAAATAAAATAATTAGAATAAATATGTACAAATAAAATAGAGTAATAAATACGTACAAACATATGTACATATATACAGGTGGCTCTTTCCACTGCGCCATGCTGCTTCTCTAAGCATCTAAGGATGCAAATGCAGGATAATAATAATAATGATGGCATTTATTAAACGCTTACTATGTGCAAAGCACTGTTCGAAGCGCTGGATATAAAGATCAAAGTGTCCTGGGAGAGGAGGGGGCGTCAGTGGGCCCCAGATCATTCATTCATTCATTCATTCAATCGTATTTATTGAGCGCTTACTGTGTGCAGAGCACTGTACTAAGCGCTTGGGAAGTCCAAGTCGCCAACCTATGGAGACGGTCCCTACCCAACAGCGGGCTCACAGTCTAGAAGGGGGAGACAGAGAACAAAACCAAACATATTAACAAAATAAAATAATTAGAATAAATATGTACAAATAAAATAAATAGAGTAATAAATATGTACAAACATATATACATATATACAGGTGGCTCTTTCCACTGAGCCACGCTGCTTCTCTGCTTAGAGAAGCAGCGTGGCTCAGTGGAAAGAGCCCGGGCTTTGGAGTCAGAGGTCATGGGTTCAAATCCTGGCTCCACCAATTGTCAGCTGTGTGACTTTGGGCAAGTCACTTCACTTTGTCTGGGCCTCAGTTACTTCATCTGTAAAAATGGGGATGAAGACTTATGAGCCCCCCGTGGGACAACCTGATCACCTTGTAACCTCCCCAGCGCTTAGAACAGTGCTTTGCACATAGTAAGCGCTTAATAAATGCCATTATTATTATGAAGCAGCGTGGCTCAGTGGAAAGAGCCCGGGCTTTGGAGTCAGAGGTCACGGGTTCAAATCCTGGCTCCACCAATTGCCCGCTGTGTGGCCTTGGGCAAGTCACTTAACTTCTCTGTGCCTCAGTTCCTTCATCTGTAAAATGGGGGTTAAGACTGTGAGCCCCCCGTGGGATAACCTGATCACCTTGTAACCTCCCCATCCTTAGAACAGTGATTTGCACATAGTAAGCGCTTAATAAATGCCATTATTATTATTATTATCTAAGGATGCAAATGCAGGATAAAGATCAAAGCGTCCTGGGAGAGGAGGGGAGATTAAGACTGTGAGCCCCCCGGGGGACAACCTGATCACCTTGTAACCTCCCCAGGGCTTAGAACAGTGCTTGGCACATAGTAAGCGCTTAATACATGCCATCAATCAATCAATCAATCGTATTTATTGAGCGCTTACTGTGTGCAGAGCACTGTACTAAGCGCTTGGGAAGTACAAGCTGGCAACATCTAGAGACAGTCCCTACCCAACAGTGGGCTCCCAGTCTAGAAGGGGGAGACAGAGAACAAAACCAAACATACTCACAAAATAAAATCATCATCAATCATCAATCGTATTTATTGAGCGCTTACTGTGTGCAGAGCACTGCATCGTTATTAAACCTTCGGGGACCAGTAACCAGGGGCGCCTCCTTGTGGACAATCAAGAGAACAACAGCTATCTGGGATGCAGAGCCCAGGCCTGGGACCTGAGTTCTAATCCTACCTCCGCCCCTTGCCTGCTGTGTGACCTTGGGCAAGTCACTGGACTTCTCTGGGCCTCAGTTCCCTCATCTGTCAAATGGGGCTGGAGACTGGGAGCCCCACGGGGGACAGGGACTGCGTCCAACCCCATTAGCTTGTATCCATCCACCCCATCACATAATACAGTGCCTGGCACGTAGTAAGCCCTTAACAAACACCAAAAGTAAAAATAAGCACTTGATAAATACCCCCAAAAAATTTTTAAAAGCGCTTAACAAATTCCAGAACATAAGATCAGCGCTTAACAAATACCAAAGTGCTTTGCACATAGTAAGTGCTTAATAAATGCCATCATTATTATTAAAAATTCATTCATTCATTCAATCGTATTCCTTGAGCGCTTACTGTTAAAATAAGCGCTTAACAAATACCAAAAAAAGCATTTAGCAAATACCAAAAAATAAAAAATGAGCACTCAACAAATACCAAAAAATGGAAAATAAGCGCTTACCAAATACCAAAAAATAAAAAATGAGCATTTAACAAATACCAAAAAATAAAAATAAGCACTCAACAAATACCAAAAAATAGAAAATAACCGCTTAACAAATACCAAAAATAAAAAAATCAGCATTTAACAAATACTAAAATATAAAAAATAAGTGCTTAACAAATACCAAAAATAAAAAATAATAACTTAACAAATACCAAAAAAAGCATTTAACAAATACCAAAAAAAGCACTCAACAAATACCAAAAAAAATAGAAAATAATCGCTTAACAAATACCAAAAAAAGCATTTAACAAATACCAAAAAATAAAAAACAGCATATAATAAATACTAAAATATAAAAAATAAGTGCTTAACAAATACCAAAAATAAAAAATAAGCACTTAACAAATACCAAAAAAGCATTTATAACAAATACCAAAAAATAAGCACTCAACAAATACCAAAAAATAGAAAATAGTTGCTTAACAAATATCAAAAAATAGAAAACAGCATTTAACAAATACTAAAATATAAAAAATAAGTGCTTAACAAATACCAAAAATAAAAAATAAGCACTTAACAAATACCAAAAAAGCATTTAACACCAGAAAAAAAGCACTCAACAAATACGAAAAATCAGAAAATAATCGCTTAACAAATACCAAAAAATAAGCATTTAACAAATACCAAAAAATAAAAAATCAGCATTTAACAAATACTAAAATATAAAAAATAAGTCTTAACAAATACCAAATATAAACTAAGCACTTGACAAATACCAAAAAAGCATTTAACAAATACCAAAAAAAGCCTCAACAAATACCAAAAAATAGAAAATAATCGTTTAACAAATACCAAAAAATAAAAAAATCAGCATTTAACAAATACTAAAATATAAAAAATAAGTGCTTAACAAATACCAAAAATAAAAAATAGGCACTTAATACCAAAAAAAGCATTTTACATATCCCAAAAAATGTCTCAACAAATACCAAAAAATAGAAAATAATCGCTTAACAAATGCCAAAAAATAAAAAATAAGCATTTAACAAATATCAAAATATAAAAAATAAGTGCTTAACAAATACCAAAAAATGAACGACAGGCCCTTAAAAAATTCCACAAAATAAAAAAAGTGCTTAACAAATACCAAAAAATAATAGATAAGTCTTTAACAAATGCCAAAAAATACAAATTAAAAATGAAAAACAACCTGTCCCTTGTAGGTAATCAGGAGAAGAGCCATCCCACTGAGAGAAGGCACCAGAACACAATCCCAAAATCCCCTCCAGTGACCCCAGCTCCTCACCAGCCCCTCAGAGTTGCTGCCTCTCCCCCATAATAAGAATAATGATGCTATTTATTAAGCGCTTACTGTGTGCCGAGCACTGTTCTAAGCTCTGGGGTAGATACAAGGTGATCAGGTTGTCCCACGTGGGGTTCACAGTCTTCATCCCCATTTTCCAGATGAGGTCACTGAGGCCCAGAGAAGTGAAGTGACTTGCCCAAAGTCACACAGCTAAGTGGCGGAGGTGGGATTAGAACCCATGACCTCTGACTCCCAAGCCCGCGCTCTTGCCACTTAATCACGCCCCTCTAAATTATAAACTCACCATGGGCAGGGAATTCATTCATTCAATCATTCATCCAGTTGTATTTATTGAGCGCTTACAGTATGCAGAGCCCTGGACTAAGCGCTTAGGAGAGGACAGTGCAACAATAAACGGACCCATTCCCTGCCCACAACGAGCTTAAAGTCTCTTTTCTATTGATTCCCAGTACTGCGTGCATGCGTATACGCTTGTATAGAGAAGCAGCGTGGGTCAGTGGAAACAGCCCGGGCTTTGGAGTCAGAGGTCATGGGTTCAAATCCCGGCTCCGCCAATTGTCAGCTGTGTGACTTTGGGCCAGTCACTTCACTTCTCTGAGCCTCAGTTCCCTCATCTGGAAAATGGGGATTAAGACTGTGAGCCCCCCGTGGGACAACCTGATCACCTTGTATCCCCTCAGCGCTTAGAACAGTGCTTTGCACATAGTAAGCGCTTAACAAATGCCATTATTATTATTATTATTATTCTCTGGGCCTCAGTGACCTCATCTGTAAAACAGAGATGAAAACTGGAAGCCCCCCGTGGGACAACCTGATCACCTTGTAACCTCCCCAGCACTTAGAACAGTGCTTTGCACATAGTAAATGCTTAATAAATGCCGTCATTATTATTATTACATTGTCCTCTCCCCAGCGCTTAGTAACACACAGTAAGCGCTTAATAAATGCCGTCATTATTATTAGTACATTGTCCTCTCCCCCAGCGCTTAGTAGCACACAGTAAGCACTTAATAAAAGCAATCATTATTATTATTACATTGTCCTCTCCCTAGCCCTTAGTAACACACAGTAAGCGCTTAATAAATGCCATCATTATTATTATTATTATATTGTCCACTCCCCAGTGCTTAGTAGCACACAGTAAGCGCTTAATAAAGGCCATCATTATTATTATTACATTGTCCTCTCCCCAGCGCTTAGTAGCACACAGTAAGCACTTAATAAATGCCATCATTATTATTATTACATTGTCCTCTCCCCAGCGCTTAGTAACACACAGTAAGCGCTTAATAAATGCCGTTATTATTATTATTACATTGTCCTCTTCCCAGCGCTTAGTAGCGCACAGTAAGGGCTTAATAAATGCCATCATTACTATTATTACATTGTCCTCTCCCCAGCGCTTAGTAGCACACATTAAGCGCTTAAAAAATGCCATCATTATTATTATTACATTGTCCTCTCCCCAGCGCTTAGTAGCACACAGTAAGCGCTTAATAAATGCCGTCATTATTATATTACATTGTCCTCTCCCCAGCGCTTAGTAGCACACAGTAAGCGCTTAATAAATGCCATCATTATTATTATTATATTGTCCTCTCCCCAGCGCTTAGTAGCACACAGTAAGCGCTTAATAAATGCCATCATTATTATTACATTGTCCTCTCCCCAGCACTTAGTAACACACAGTAAGCGCTTAATAAATGCCGTTATTATTATTATTACATTGTCCTCTCCCCAGTGCTTTGTAGCACACAGTAAGCGCTTAATAAATGCTGTCATTATTATTATTACATTGTCCTCTCCCCAGCGCTTAGTAGCACACATTAAGCACTTAATAAATGCCGTCATTATTATTATTACATTGCCCTCTCCCCAGCGCTTAGTAACACACAGTAAGTGCTTAATAAATGCCATCATTATTATTATTATATGGTCCTCTCCCCAGCGCTTAGTAGCACACAGTAAGCGCTTAATAAATACTGTCATTATTATTACATTGTCCTCTCCCCAGTGCTTTGTAGCACACAGTAAGCGCTTAATAAATGCCGCCATTATTATTATTATATTGTCCTCTCCCCAGCGCTTAGTAGCACACAGTAAGCGCTTAATAAATGCCATCATCATTATTATTATTACATTGTCCTCTCCCCAGCGCTTAGTAGCACGCAGTCAGCGCTTAATAAATGCCGTCATTATTATTATTATATTGTCCTCTCCCCAGCGCTTAGTAGCACACAGTAAGCGCTTAATAAATACCGTCATTATTATTACATTGTCCTCTCTCCAGCACTTAGTAGCACACAGTAAGCGCTTAATAAATGCCGTCATTATTATTATTATTATTATATTGTCCTCTCCCCAGCGCTTACTAGCACACAGGAAGCGCTCAACAAACACGACTGACTGACCAGAATGTAAGCTCGTTGTGGGCAGGGAGTGCGACTGTTTACTGTTGTCCTCTCCCCAGCGCTTAGTCCGCTGCTCTGCGCGCAGTAAAGCGCTCAGTAGATACGATTGACTGACCGACCGACTGAGGTGGTAAATGGAGGCAGGGCACACGATGCTGACTGGAGGCTCATGGCTAATCCCGGTGGTTTCAGGAGGCCCCAGGGCCCACCGCACCCTGCCGCTTCTTGCCAATCTCCGTGCGGGCTTGCCCTAGTTCCAGGTGCGAGGGGGTGGAGACCGAGGCCCTGGGTGGGTGCCCAGGGCGAGGGAGGGGGGCACTGCAAGAGGGGTATCCTCCCGGGGGCCTGTTTCTATAATAATAATAATAATAATAATGGTATTTATTAAGCTCCTACTATGTGCCGGGCACCGTTCTAAGCGCTGGGGTGGATACAAGGTGATCAGGTTGTCCCACGTGGGGCTCACAGTCTTCATCCCCATTTTCCAGATGAGGGAACTGAGGCGCTGAGGAGTTAAGTGACTTGTCCAGGCTGTGGACGCCATGGAAATCAGGCTCAGGGCTCACAGAAACCAGGCTGTGGATGATGGAACCCGGGCTCTGGGCAAGATGGAAGCCAAGCTTGGACTTGAACCGGGCTGTGGGCCCAAAGGAAACCAGGCTTCAGGCCTAAAAAACACTAGGTAAGGGCCTGAAGGAAACCAGGCTTTAGACCTCAAAGAAACCAGGCTGTAGGCACAATGGAAGCCAGGCTTCGGCCCAAGAGAAATCAGGCTGTGGGCACAGTGGAAGCCAGGCTTTGGCCCAAGAGAAATCAGGCTGTGGGCCCAAAGGAAACCAGGCTTCATGCCTAAAAAGATACTAAGTAAGGGCCTGAAGGAAACCAGGCTTCAGGCCTCAAAGAAATCAGGCTGTGGGCACAATGGAAGCCAGGCTTTGGCCCAAGAGAAATCAGGCTGTGGGCCTAAAGGAAACCAGGCTTCAGGCCTAAAAAACATAAAAATAAAACTAAGGGCCCGAAAGAAAACAGGCTGTGGGCACAATAGAAGCCAGCCTTCAGCTGAAGAGAAATCAGGCTGTGGAGCCAATGGAAACCAGGCTGCAGGCTTCTATTTATTTTCTTTTGTTAATATGTTTTGTTTTGTTCTCTGTCTCCCCCCTTCTAGACTGTGAGCCCGCTGTTGGGTAGGGACCGTCAGAGAGAGCGAGAAAACTCCACATATCAAGAGGAAAACTGTTACCTAGAGAGAGAATTGACAGACTCACAGACCCAGGGTCTCCATTCCTGGAGTTTTCCCAGTTTGCTGGTTACCAGGTGTACGGTAACGAAGAGGTCCCGGCTGGTGGCATTATTTCGGGCATTGGCCGAGTGGCAGGGGTGGAATGCCTAATTGTTGCCAATGATGCCACTGTCAAAGGTGGTCCCTACTATCCGGTGACGGTGAAGAAACATATTCGTGCACAAGAGATTGCTTTGCAGAATTGTCTTCCTTGTGTGTATTTAGATGAGGGAACTGAGGCCCAGAGAAGTGAAGTGACTTGCCCAAAGTCACCCAGCTGACAATTGGCGGAGCTGGGATTCGAACCCATGACCTCTGACTCCAAAGCCCGGGCTCTTTCCACCGAGCCACGCTGCTTCTAGACTGTGAGCCCACTGTTGGGTAGGGACTGTCTCTATATGTTGCCAACTTGGACTTCCCAAGCGCTTAGTACGGTGCTCTGCACACAGTAAGCGCTCAATAACTGTGATTGAATGAATGAATGAATGAAAGTGTCTTCCCTGGTCCCTGTGCTGTATATATGTTTGTACGTATTTATTACTCTATTTATTTGTTTATTTTACTTGTACAGATCTATTCTATTTATTTTATTTGGTTAATATGTTTGGTTTTGTTCTCTGTCTCCCCCTTCTAGACTGTGAGCCCACTGTTGGGTAGGAATTGTCTCTGTATGTTGCCAACTTGTACTTCCCAAGCATTTAGTACAGTGCTCTGCACACAGGAAGCGCTCAATAAATACGATTGATTGATTGATTGATTGACTTGGACTTCCCAAGCACTTAGTACAGTGCTCTGCACACAGTAAGCGCTCAATAAATATGATTAAATGAATGAATATATATGTTTGAACGTATTTATTACTCTACTCATTTATTTTACTTGTACATATTTATTCTATTTATTTTATTTTGTTAATGTGTTTTGTTTTGTTGTCTGTCTCCCCCTTCTAGACAGTGAGCCCACTGTTGGGTAGGGACCGTCTCTATATGTTGCCGACTTGGACTTCCCAAGCGCTTAGTACAGTGCTCTGCACACAGTAAGTGCTCAATAAATATGATTAAATGAATGGATATATATGTTTGTACGTATTTATTACTCTACTTATTTATTTATTTTACTTGTACGTATTTATTCTATTTATTTTATTTTGTTAATGTGTTTTGTTTTGTTGTCTGTCTCCCCCTTCTAGACCGTGAGCCCGCTGTTGGGTAGGGACCGTCTCTAGATGTTGCCGACTTGGACTTCCCAAGCGCTTAGTACAGTGCTCTGCACACAGTAAGCGCTCAATAAATATGATTAAATGAATGAATATATATGTTTGTACATATTTATTACTCTACTCATTTATTTATTTTACTTGTACATATTTATTCTATTTATTTTATTTTGTTAATATGTTTTGTTTTGTTGTCTGTCTCCCCCTTCTAGACCGTGAGCCCGCCGTTGGGTAGGGACCGTCTCTAGATGTTGCCGACTTGGACTTCCCAAGCGCTTAGTACAGTGCTCTGCACACACTAAGCGCTCAATAAATACGATTGATTGATTGATTGATTGATTGATTGATTGATTCACAGAAACCCGGCAGCGGGCACAGTGGGAATCGGACAGAAGGCCCAGTGGAAATCGGCATGGGATCCAGAGGAAATCAAGCTGTGCGCTTCCGGCAAACCAGACCACAGGTTTGATGGGGCCCAGGCAGCAAGATGAAAAGAATAATAATGAATAAATATGGTATTTTTAAGCGCTTATTGTGTGCCAGGCACTGTACTAAGTGCTGAGGTGGAAACAAGTAAATCAGGTTGTACAGAGTCCCTGTCCCCCATGGGGCTCACCGTCTCAATCCCCATTTTCCAGATGAGGTAACTGAGGCCCAGAGAAGTGAAGTGACTTGCCCAAGGACACCAAGCAGACAAAGTGGCAGAGTCAGGATTAGAACCCACGACCTTCTGAGTCCCAGGCCCGGACTTGAGCCCCTAGGCCCTGCTGAGTCTCTAGAAATTCACTCACTCGTTCAATCATATTTTATTGAACGCTTATTGTGTGCTTGTTGTGTTCTAATAATAATGATGGCATTTGTTAAGCGCTTACTATGTGCCAAGCACTGTTCTAAGCGCTGGGGGGATACAAGGTCATCAGGTTTCCCACGTGGGGCTCACAGTCTTCACCCCCATTTTACAGATGAGGTCACTGAGGCCCAGAGAAGTGAAGAGAGAGAAGCAGCGTGGCTCAATGGAAACAGCCCGGGCTTTGGAGTCAGAGGTCATGGGTTCAAATCCCGGCTCCGCCAGTTGTCAGGTGGGTGACTCTGGGCGAGTCACTTCACTTCTCTGGGCCTCAGTGACCTCATCTGTCAAATTCATTCATTCATTCAATCGTATTTATTGAGCGCTTACTGTGTGCAGAGCACTGGACTAAGCGCTTGGGAAGTCCAAGTTGGCAACATCTAGAGATGGTCCCTACCCCACAGTGGGCTCACAGTCTAGAAGATGAAACTTTGGGCAAGTCACTTCACTTCTCCGGGCCTCAGTTCCCTCATCTGTCAAATGGGGATGAAGACTGGGAGCCCCCCGTGGGACAACCTGATCACCTTGTAACCTCCCCAGCGCTTAGAACAGTGCTTTGCACATAGTAAGCGCTTAATATAAATGCCATTATTATTATTATGGTAAGTGACTTGGCCCAAGGTCACACAGCAGACAAGTGGCGGAGTCGGATTAGAACCCATGACCTCTGACTCCCAAGCCCGGGCTCTTTCCACTAAGCCTTTCTCCTTCCCCTCCCCACAGCACCTGTATATATGTATATATGTTTGTACGGAATTATTACTCTATTTATTTATTTTACTTGTACATATCTATTCTATTTATTTTATTTTGTTAATATGTTTTGTTTTGTTTTCTGTCTCCCCCTTCTAGACTGTGAGCCCACTGTTGGGTAGGGACCGTCTCTCTGTTGCCAACTTGGACTTCCCAAGCGCTTAGTACAGTGCTCTGCACACAGTAAGTGCTCAATAAATACGATTGATTGACCATCTCTATCCGTTGCTCAATTGGACTTTCCAAGTGCTTAGTCCAGTGCTCTGCACACAGTAAGCAGCATGGCTCAGTGGAAAGAGCCCGGGCTTTGGAGTCAGAGGTCATGGGTTCAAATCCCGGCTCCGCCAATTGTCAGCTGGGTGACTTTGGGCAAGTCACTTAGCTTCTCTGGGCCTCAGTTCCCTCATCTGTAAAATGGAGATTAAGACTGTGAGCCCCCCATGCGACAACCTGATCACCTTGTAACCTCCCCAGTGCTTAGAACAGTGCCTTGCACATAGTAAGTGCTTAATAAATGCCATTTAAAATAAATAAATAAATACGATTGAATGAATGAATAATAATTACAATAATAATGATGACATTTGTTAAGCGCTTACTAGGTGCAAAGCACTGTTCTAAGCACCGGGGAGGATACACCGTGATCAGGTTGTCCTATATGGGGCTCCCAGTCTTTATCCTCATTTTCCAGACGAGGTCACTGAGGCCCAGAGAAGTGAAGTGACTGGTCCAAGGTCACCCAGCTGACAATTGGCGGAGCCAGGATTTGAACCTATGACCTCTGGCTCCCAAGCCCGGGCTCTTTCCACTGAGCCACACTGCTTCTCAAACCAGCCTCTATCCCTCCACCCGCCACCACCGGCCTCCAAAGGCTTCCGAATTCGCACTCACAGTCTCAGGCAGCTGAGGGTGAGGCCCTGTGGGGAGCAGCGGTGGGGAGGGGACTTGGCCCCCAGGAGTCTCAGGAAGGGGCCGGAGGGGGCTGGGAAGGGGGGACCCTGGGTCCCTTCCCTATTTCTATTTCCCTATTTCCCTATTTCCCTATTTCCAGTGGTTCCCTAAGAAGTGGGGGAGATACAAGGTAATAATAATAATGCCATTTATTAAGCGCTTACTCGGGGCTCGGTGGAAAGAGCCCGGGCTTTGGAGTCAGAGGTCGTGGGTTCAAATCCCGGCTCCGCCAACTGTCAGCTGGGTGACTTTGGGCAAGTCACTTCACTTCTCTGGGCCTCAGTTCCCTCATCTGGAAAATGGGGATGAAGACTGCGAGCCCCCCGGGGGACAACCTGATCACCTTGTAACCTCCCCAGTGCTTAGAACAGTGCTTTGCGCATAGTAAGCGCTTAATAAATGCTATTATTATTATTATTAGTAGTAGTATTATTTTATTATTATTCTCCCCTTCTCCCCCGGATCCGGCAGATCCTCGTGGGCTTTGCTTTCTGCTACCGCTAGGGGGCCTCCGAGAGCCCCCCCCGTCCGGCTAAGCCGTTTCCATGGTCACCGGATAATTAGTAATTAATAATAATAATAATAATAAGCCACGTTGCTTACCTCATAATAATAATAATAATTGTGGTATTTGTTAAGCGCTGACTAATAATAATTCATTCATTCATCCAGTCGTATTTATTGAGCGCTTAACTGTGTGCAGAGCACTGTACTAAGCGCTTGGGAAGTCCAGGTTGGCAACATCTAGAGACGGTCCCTACCCAACAACGGGCTCACAGTCTAGAAGGGGAATAATAATAATGATGGCATCTGTTAAGCGCTTACTATGTGCCAAGCAGCATTCTAAGCACTGGCGGGGGGATACAAGGTGATCAGTGGAACGAGCCTGGGTTCTAATAATAATAATAATGATGATGGTATTTGTTAAGCTCTTACTATGAGAAGCAGCGTGGCTCAGTGGGAAAGAGCACGGGCTTTGGAGTCAGAGGTCATGGGTTCAAATCCCCGCTCTGCCACTTAGCTGTGTGACTTTGGGCAAGTCACTTAACTTCTCTGGGCCCCAGTTACCTCATCTGTAAAATGGGGATGAAGACTGTGAGCCCCCCCGTGGGACAACCTGATCATCTTGTAACCTCTCTCCAGCGCTTAGAACAGTGCTTTGCACATAGTAAGCGCTTAATAAATGCCATTATTATTATTATGTGCCAAGCACTGTTCTAAGCACTGGGGTAGATACAAGATTATCAGGTTGTCCCACCAGGGGCTCACAGGTTTTAATTTCCATTTTACAGATGAAGGAACTGAGGCCCAGAGAAGTGAAGTGGCTTGCCTAAAGTCACACAGCTGACAAGTGGCGGAGTCAGGATTTGAACCCATGACCTCTGACTCCAAAGCCCAGGCTCTTTCCACTGAGCCACGCTGCTTCTCAGGCATTTACAGTCTAAAGGAGGGCGGAGGAGCTGGGTTCTCACCCCAGCTCTGTCACCTGCCTAGAGCCCAGGCCTCAGAGTCAGAAGGACCCGGGTTCTAATCCCAGCCCTGCCATGTGTCTGCTGTGTGACCTTGGGCAAGTCACTTCCCTGCTCTACGCCTCAGTTCCCTCATCTGTAAAATGGGGATGGAGACTGTGAGCCCCCCGTGGGACAGGGACCGTGTCCAACCTGATTACTTTGTATCTACCCCAGTGCTTACAGCAGTGCTCAGCCCGTAGTAAGCTCTTAACCAAAACACTAATAATATAATAATAATAATAATAGCATGATACGATGATATTTGTTCATTCGTTTCATTCAGTCGTGTTTATTGAGTGCTTACTTTGCGCTCGGGCAGTACGGTTCAGCAACAAATAGAGACAATCCCTGCCCACAACGGGCTCACAGTCTAGAAGGGGGGAGATGGAGATAAGCATTTGTTAAGCGCTTACTATGTGCCGAGCACTGTTCTAAGCGCTGGTGGAGATGCAAGGTAATCAGGTTGTCCCATGTGGGGCTCACAGTCTTCATCCCCATTTTACAGATGAGGTCACTGGGAGCCCAGAGAAGTGAAGTGACTTACCCAAAGTCACACAGCTGACAAGTGGCAGAGCCGGGATTAGAACCCGTGACCTCTGACTCCAAAGCCCGGGCTCTTTTCACTAAGCCACGCTGCTTCTATAAGAATAATTATTAAATTTAATTAATAAATAATAATAATAATAATCATCCCACGGTCCTCACGGGGAGGGAGGGAAAGGTAGATTGTTCTTCGTTTCCACATGGCTCCAGGGCTCCATGCTGGCTCCTCGGGCCTTAATCACATAGGGAGAAGAGCCCAGGTTGATGTACTGAATGATTAATTTATTACTCTATTTATTTATTTTACTTGTACATATCTATTCTATCTATTTTATTTTGTTAGTATGTTTGGTTTTGTTCTCTGTCTCCCCCTTTTAGACTGTGAGCCCACTGTTGGGTAGGGACTGTCTCTACATGTTGCCAATTTGTACTTCCCAAGCGCTTAGTCCCGTGCTCTGCACATAGTAAGCGCTCAATAAATACGATTGATGATGACTAATTGATTGAAGGATGAATTAGAGTTTATGGACTCGTAATTCGGCCAAGATTCCAGTTGCCCTCTCTACATCTTTCTCTTGGAGCAGCTAGCTCTCTCCTTCCCTAATAAACCCTGAACTTGCTTTGTTTTTAATGGCATTTTTTAAGCGCTTACCATGTGCCTGGCACTGTAGTAAGTGGTGGAGTAATAATAACAATAATGATGGCATTTGTTAAGCGCTTACTAGGTGCCAAGCACTGTTCTAAGCGCTGGGGTAGATACAAGGTCGTCAGGTTGCCCCATGCAGGGCTCACGGTCTTCATCCCCACTTTACAGAAGAGGGAGCTGAGGCACAAAGAAGTGAAGTGACTTGCCCAAAGTCACCCAGCTGACAAGCGGCGGAGTCGGGATTAGAACCCACAACCTCTGGCTCCCAAGCCTGGGCTCTTTCCACTGAGCCACGCTGCTTCTGACACAAGGTAATCAGGTGGATACAGTCCCTGTCATTCATTCAATCGTATTTATTGAGCACTTACTGTGTGCAGAGCACTGTACTAAGTGCTTGGGAAGTACAAGTCGGCAACGTATAGACACAATCCCTACCCAACAACGGGCTCACAGTCTAGAAGGGGGAGACAGACAACGACAGTCTTCATCCCCATTTTCCAGATGAGGGAACTGAGGCCCAGAGACGTGAAATGACTTCATTCATTCATTCAATCGTATTTATTGAGAGCTTACTCTGTGCAGAGCACTGTACTAAGCGCTTGGGAAGTACAAGTCGCCAACATATAGAGACGGTCCCTACCCAACAACGGGTTCGCAGTCTAGAAGGGGGAGACAGACAACAAAACAACACATGTGGACAGGTGTCAAGTCATCAGAATAAATAGAAATAAAGCCCTGGCTCTGCCACCTGTCTTGCCGGGTAGCCTTGAGCAACTCACTTAACTTTGCTGTGCCTCAGTCACCTCATCTGTGAAATGGGGATAAATACTGTGAGCCCCAGGCGGGACACGGACTGCGGCCAACCTAATTAATTTGTACCTACCCCAGGGCTTACTACAGTGCCTGGCACATAGCAGGCACTCAATGAAAGCTATTAAAAAATAAAAAAATTAATAATAATAATAATGACTTGCCCAGGGTCACACAGGAGGCAAGTGGCGGAGCCGGGATTGGAACCCAGGTCCTTTGCAACTTTACAAAATATTCGTGTCCCGCCTCTACTCTTTCGGCATTCACACAATTTTCCCCCTTTCTATGTTTTTGTCCCCTTTTTCCACGTCGCCGAAGGGAAGTGCATCCTTCCAGGAGATTGTGGGGGGAATCTCAGCTCCCCCTCTCTTCCTCATCACCTTGACTTGCTCCCTTTTCTGTTCCCCCCTCTTCCCATCCCACAGCACTTAAGTCTATATGTAAATATCTATAATTCTATTTATTTATATTGATGCCTGGTTACTTGTTTTGATGTATGTCTTCCCCCCTCTAGACTGTAAACCTAGTGTGGGCAGGGATTGTCCTCTCTTCATTGCTGAATTGTACTTTCCAGGTGCTCAGTCCAGTGCTCTGCACACAGTAAGCGCTCAATAAAGGACCTGGGTTCAAATCCTGGCTATGCCACTTGTCTGCTGGGCAAGTCACTTCACTTCTCTGGGCCTCAGTTATCTCACGTGTAAAATGGGTGTGAAGACTGTGAGCCTCATGTAGGACAGGGACTGTATCTAAACGGATTATCTTCCACATATAGTGTGTCTAGTACAGTGCCTGGCACATAGTAAGTGCTTAACAAATATCCTAAAAGAAAAAAAAGGCAGGAAAAGTGGGGTGGGGGGGCGTGGGGAGGGGAATGGCCGGGAAATGAAGTAAAAAGCGGGGAAATGGAGGAGGAGGAAGGAGACGGGAACAGTGTGTGGGGTGGGGAACGGGGAGTGGAGTAGAGTAGACGGCAGCAGCTGCAGCCAGGGATGGCTCTGAGAAGCAGAAAGTGAAAGAAGAGGAAGGGGAGGTTGGGAGAGAGGGAGGAGGGGAAGGCGAGGAGGGGAAAGTTTGGGGGGGAGCAGGAGAAGAGAAGGGGGGGCAGGAGAAGAGGAGGAGAAGGGGGAGCAGAAGGGAAGGAGGAGGAGAAGGGGAGCAGAAGGGGAGGAGGAGATGAGGAGGAGCAGGAGAATGGAAGGAGGAGGGGGAACAGGAAAAGAGGCAGGAGGAAGAGAAGAGGGGCAGCAGGAGAAGAGGAGAGGGGGAGCAGGAGAAGAGGAGGGGGGAGCAGGAGGAAGAGGAAAAGGAGAAGGGGAGAGCAGAAGAGGCATGAGGAAGAGAAGAGGGGGAGGAGGAGGAGATGAGGGGGGAGCAGGAGAAAGAGGAAGAGATGAGGGGGAGGAAGAGGAGGAGAGGGGGAGCGGGAGAAGAGAAGAGTGGGAGCAGGAGGAAGAGGAAGAGAAGGGGGAGTAAGAGGAAAAGGAGAAGGGGAAAGCAGAAGAGGCAAGAGGAAGAGAAGATGGGGAGTAGGAGGAGAAGGGGGGGCGGGAGGAAGAGGAGTTGGGGAGAGCAGAAGAGGAAAGAGGAAGAGAAGAGGGGAAGGAGGAAGGGGGAACAGGAGAAGAGGCAGGAGGAAGAGAAGAGGGGGAGCAGGAGGAAGTAGGGGGAGGAGAAGGGGAGGAGGAGGAGACGAGGGAGAGCAGGAGAATGGAAGGAGGAGGGGGGAACAGGAAAAGAGGCAGGAGGAAGAGAAGAGGGGGAGCAGGAGAAGAGGAGAGGGGGAGCAGGAGGAAGAGGAAGAGAAGAGGGGGAGGAAGAGGAAAAGGAGAAGGGGAGAGCAGAAGAGGCAAGAGGAAGAGAAGAGGGAGAAGAGGAGGAGAAGAGGGGGGGAGCAGGAGGAAGAGGAGGAGGGGGAGCGGGAGAAGAGAAGAGCAGGTGGAAGAGGAAGAGAAGGGGAGGAAGAGGAAAAGGAGAAGGGGAGAGCAGAAGAGGCAAGAGGAAGAGAAGATGGGGAGTAGGAGAAGAGAGGGGGAGCAGGAGGAAGAGGAAGAAGAGAAGCGGGGAGGAGGACAAGAGGAGCAGGAGAAGAGGCAAAGAGAGGGAGGGCAGGAGAAGAGGCAAGAGGAAGAGAAGAGGGGGAGTAGGAGAAGAGAAGACGGGGAGCAGGAGGAAGAGGAGAAGGGGAGAGCAGAAGAGGAAAGAGGAAGAGAAGAGGGGGAGGAAGAGAAGAGCAGGAGAAGAGGGGGAGCAGAAGAATGGGAGGAGGAGAGGAGGAGAAGAAGAGGGGGAACAGGAGAAGAGGAGAAGAAGAAGAGGGGGAGCAGGAGAAGAGGAGAAGAAGAAGGGGGGAGCAGGAGAAGAGGGGGGATTAGGAGAAAAGAAGGGGGGAGCAGGAAAGGGGGAGGAGAAGAAGAAGGAGAGGGGAGCAGGAGAAGGGGAGGAGAAGGAGCAGGAGAAGGGGGAGGAGGAGAAGAGGAAGACTGTGAGTCCGTTGGTGGGTAGGGACCGTCTCTGTTGCCAACTTGGACTTCCCAAGCGCTTAGTCCAGTGCTCTGCACACAGTAAGCTCTCAATAAATACGACTGAATGAATGAATGAATGAAAGGAGGGGAAGAGGAGAAAAAGAAGGAGCAGGAGAAGGGGGAGGAGGGGAAGAAGAGAAAAAGAAGAGGGGGAGGAGGAGAAGAGGGGAAGCAGGAGAAGAAGCAGAGGGGAAGCAGAGAGAGAAGATGAGGAGGAGAAGAAGAGGGGATTAGGAGAAGAGAAAAAGAAGAGAGGGAGCAGGAAAAGGGGAGGGGGAGAAAAAGAAGAGAGGGAGCAGGAAGAAAAGAGGAGGAGCAGAAGGGGAGGAGGAGAAGAAGAGGGGATTAGGAGAAGAGAAAAAGAAGAGAGGGAGCAGGAAGAAAAGAGGAGGATCAGGAGAAGAGGAGAAGGAGAAGAGAGGATTAGAAGAGAAAAAGAAGAGAGGGAGCAGGAAAAGGGGAGGAGGAGAAAAAGAAGAGAGGGAGCAGGAAGAAAGGAGGAGCAGGAGAAGGGGAGGAGGAGGAGGAGAAGAAGAAGAGGGGATTAAGAGAAGAGAAAAAGAAGAGAGGGAGCAGGAAGAAAACAGGAGGAGCAAGAGATGGGAGGAGGAGAAGAAGAGGGGATTAGGAGAAGAGAAAAAGAAGAGAGGGAGCAGGAGAAAAAGAAGAGAGGGAGCAGGAAGAAAAGAGGAGGAGCAGGAGAATGGGAGGAGGAGGAGGAGCTGGAGAGGGAAAAAGCCAGGGGAGGGGAGGGGGGCGGGGAAGAGGAGGAGGAGGAGAGAGGAAGAGGGGGAGGGGGCTGGGCCTTCCCTTCTCTTCCAACCGGGAGGCGAAGAGGAGGCAGGGGCCACAGGGGGCACAGGGGCCCTGAAGGAGGCCCAGAGACTGCCAGCCAGCCAGAGACAGGCAGAGGAGAGAGAGAGACAGAGAGACACAGCCAGAGGAGACAGAGAGAAGCAGGGAGGGAAGGACGAGGCCCTGCTTCTCCCCTCGACCCCCGAACCCCCAGGAGAGGCCGGGGTATCAGGGCCTGGGGAGGAGGAGGAGGAGGAGGAAGGAGGAGGAGCATTTGGGTGATTGGGTGGGTGGGCCTGGGGGCAGGGGAGACAGGGCACAGAGGGGAGGGGGCTGCAGAGCAGGGGGAGGGGGCAGGGAGGAAGGGCCCAGGCCTGGGGCCAGCACCACGCTTTGCAGGAGGGATTGGAGGGGGTCTTGGGGGGGGGGGTCTCTGGGGGTCTCTTTGGGTTTCTGGGAGTCTTTGGGGGTCTCTGGAGGGTCTCTTTGGGTCTCTGGAGGTTTCTGGGAGCCTCTGGGAGTCTCTTTAGGTCTCTAGGGGGTTTCTGGGGGTCTCTGGGAGTCTCTGGAGGGTCTCTGGGAGTCTCTTTGGGGGGTCTCTTTGGGTCTCTGGGGGGTTTCTGGGGGTCTCTGAGGGTCTTTGGGGGAATCTCTGGAGGGTTTCTGGAGGTCTCTGGGAGTCTGGGGGTCTCTTTGGGTCTCTGGGGGGTTTCTGGGGGTCTCTAGGGGTCTTTGGAGGGTCTCTGGGAGTCTGGGGGTCTCGGGGTTTTTTGGGGGTATCTGAGGGTCTCTAGGGGTCTTTGGGGGTCTCTGGGAGTCTGGGGGTCTCTTTGGGTCTCTGGGGGGTTTTGGGGGGTCTCTGAGGGTCTCTAGGGGTCTTTGGGGGGTCAGGAGGGAAGGACCACCCTCTCCCGCGCTTCATGGAGGCTGGGGCGAGGCAACCTCCTGGAGGGGGAAAGCGGGGAAACTGAGGCAGGAGCCCGGCCCGCAGGTCTCGGGGGACCCCCTCCGGGGGGGGGGGGAAGTCTGCGAAAGGGACAAACACCCCCTCCCCCGGATTGCTTTCTGCTTTTTGTTTTTCCATTTTCGCAGGATCTGCTGCCCATTCTTCTCCCTGGGATTATCTCCTTGCATTACTCCCCCCCTGCCTGCGCCCACATTTGGGGGGAGAAAGGAGGAAAAAAAATTGGGGGAGCCCGGATCCATGGATTGTTGCTGGATTTTGCGTTGATTTTTCTTTCTGGACTAGGATTTTGGGGAGGGGGATACCAGATCCGCGGGTTGTGATTTTTTTTTTTGTTGTTTTTGTCTGGTTTTCTTTTTATTACAACCGCACCGGAAAAAAGAGCCCTCCCCATCTAAAATATTGGGGGCCCGGGGGAGAGGAACCCCGAACTCGGGACCCCCCCCTCCTCCAAAAAAAGATGCTTTTTATCTGAATTTTGCAGTTGCGGCTCGCGTTTTGAAGGGCGCCCATCCCCGGTTTTGCAGGGATTTGTGGTTGGGGTTTTCTTTTTGGGTGGGTGAGTGGGTGTTTTTTTGGGGGGTGGGTGTTTTTTTGGGGGGTTGGGTGTTTTGGGGGTGGGGGTTAGGAGGAAGGTAATCGGGGTGCCTTCTGCTTTCCTGCCTCACTCAAGTCTTTGGTGGGGTTTTTCCTCCTTAAAGGGTGGGAGAAGGGGAGGGGGCTTGGGTTTTTCCTCCTTAAAGAGTGGGGGGCGGGAAGGAGGGGAGGGGGCTTGGGTGGGGGACCATGTTTGCAGGCAGACCCCCCAGGAGGCAGGTCCGGACCCCGGCATCCTGAGGTTCAGAGAGGGAGAGCTTTGGTGCTAAGAAGTTGGGGAGACCCCTCCCCTATTCTCCCCCCCCCCACCAAGCCCCTTCCCCTGTGCCCCCCTTTTGTGTGCTTGTGTGTGCATTTTTGCAACTGCAAAGTGGGGTCTCAACCGAGAGGCCCCCCACCCCTGGAACCATGAGCGTGAGACCCCCCCAGACCATAGACAGGTAGGCCAAGGCGGGGGTCTTGATGGGGAGGGGGGGCCTGCTTGTGAAGGCCGCAGACCTCTGGCTTCAAGGTTTTTTTTTTGGGGGGGGGAGAGGTGCATTGGATAGGGGGGCTTGATGGGGAGGGGGCTTGCTTGCATAGGCCACAGACCTCTGGCTTCAAGGGGTATTTTGGGGGAGTGGGAGGGGTGCGATGGGGAGGGGGGACTGCTTGTGAAGGCTGCAGACCTCTGGCTTCAGGGGTTTTTTGGGGGGGGCTGGGAGAGGTGCATTAGGGTAAGGGTCTTGATGGGGAGGGGGCCCTGCTTGCATAAGCCGCAGACCTCTGTCTTCAGGGTTTTTTTTGGGGGGGTGGGAGGGGTGCGTTGGGGTGGGGGGTCTTGATGGGGAGGGGGCCTGCTTGTGAAGGCCGCAGACCTCTAGCTTCAAGGGTCTTTTTGGGGGGGTGGGAGAGGTGCATTGGAGAGGGGGGCTTGATGGGGAGGGGGCTTGCTTGCATAGGCCACAGACCTCTGGCTTCAGGGTTTTTTTTTTGGGGGGGTGGGAGGGATACATTGGGGTGAGGGTCTTGATGGGGAGGAGGGCCTGCTTGTGAAGGCTGCAGACCTCTGGCTTCAGGGGTTTTTTTTTGGGCGGTGGGAGGGTTGTATTGGGGAGGGGGTCTTGATGGGGAGGGGGGTCTGCTTGCATAGGCCGCAGACCTCTGGCTTCAGGGGATTTTTTTGGGGGGGTGGGAGGGGTGCTTTGGGGTGGGGGGCCTGATGGGGAGGGGGGCCTGCTTGCACAGGCCGCAGACCTCTGGCTTCAGGGTTTTTCTTTGGGGGGGGGTGTGTGGGAGGGGTGTATTGGAGACGGGGGCTTGATTGGGAGGGGGCTTGCTTGCATAGGCCACAGACGTCTGGCTTCAGGGTTTTTTTTGGGGGTGTGAGAGGGGTGCATTGGAGAGGGGGCTTGATGGGGAGGGGGGCTTGCTTGTGGAGGCTGCAGACCTCTGGCTTCAGGATTTTTTTGGGGGGTGGGTGGGAGAGGTGCATTGGTGAGGGGGGCTTGATGGGGAGGGGACCTGCTTGCATAGGCCGCAGACCTCTGGCTGCAGGGTTTTTTTTTGGCGGGGTGGGAGGGGTGCATTGGAGAGAGGGTTTTGATGGGGAGGGGGGCCTGCTTGTGAAGGCCGCAGACCTCTGGCTGCAGGGTTTTTTTGGGGGTGGGTGGGAGGGACGCATTGGGGAGGGGGCTTGGCTGCCCCCCACCAGGGCTAACAGGAGGGTGGGAGGGGGGTTTGGCAGACTCCCCCCAGGACTCAGGGCCTAAAGAGGGTGAATGTGGAAGGGTAAATTGGGGGGCAGGGGGCGGCTGGGAAAATGATGGGGAGCTAGACTGTTTTGGTTTCTGTCCTGTCCTTCTAGGCTGCGTCGCTGGAGATAATAACTGTGGTATTTGCTAAGCGCTTACTACGTGCCAAGCACCGGGGTGGGTACAGGCGGGCGGTCTGCCCTTCCCCATCCCTGCTGGACTGGGGGGGACTCCCCTCACCCCCAACCCTTTCTCCCCATAATATGTCAGGCCCCAGGATCCCCTGCGGGCAGGGACTGTGTCCCTTATATTGTTTTGTCGTCCTCTCCCGAGCGCTTAGTACGGTGCTCTGCACACAGTAAGCGCTCAATAAGTACAGCCCGGCATAGTGGATGGTGCGCCGGCCTTGGAGTTGGAAGGACCCCGGTTGCAATCTCGGTTCCGCTGCTTTGCTGTGTGCTTAGGTACAGTGCTCTGCACACAGTAAGCGCTCAATAAATATGATTGAATGAATGTGTGACCTTGGACAAGTCACTTCACTTCTCTGGGCCTCAGTTCCCTCATCTGGAAAATGGGGATGGAGATTGTGAGCCTCACGTGGGATGGGGACGGTGTCCGACCCAATTTTCTCGTATCCACCCCAGCGTTTAGTACAGAGCCTAGCACATAGTAAGAACTTAACAAATACTATTATGACCCTGCCTGTCATCTGACTCTTCCCCTGGCTTCTCTTGAATTTGAACCCTTTTTGGGCGTTTAGTATTCACCTCAGCCTTACAGTACTTAATATTAATAATCGTCGTCATCATCGAGAATAGTAATGGCATTTATTAAGCAGCGCTTACTATGTGCAAAGCACTGTTCGAGAAGCAGCATGGCTCAGTGGAAAGAGCCCGGGCTTTGGAGTCAGAGGTCATGGGTTCAAATCCCAGCTCCACCAGTTGTCAGCTGTGTGACTTCGGGCAAGTCACTTCACTTCTCTGGGCCTCAGTGACCTCATCTGGAAAATGGGGATTAAGACTGTGAGCCCCCCGTGGGACAACCTGATCGCCTTATAACCTCCCCAGCGCTAAGAACAGTGCTTTGCACATAATAAGCGCTGAAAAATGCCATTATTATTATTATTATTATTATTATGGTTTTTGTCAAGCTCCTACTCTGTGCCAGGCACTGTTTTAAGCACTGGGGTAGATAATAATAATAATAGTATTAGTATAGTATTGAGAAGCAGTGTGGCTCAGTGGAAAGAGCCCGGGCTTTGGAGTCAGAGGTCATGGGTTCAAATCCCGGCTCCACCAATTGTCAGCTGGGTGACTTTGGGCAAGTCACTTCACTTCTCTGGGCCTCAGTGACCTCATCTGGAAAATGGGATTAAGACTGTGAGCCCCCCGTGGGACAACCTGAATCGCCTTATAACCTCCCCAGCGCTTAGAACAGTGCTTTGCACATAATAAGCGCTCAAAAATGCCATTATTATTATTATTATTATGGTTTTTGTCAAGCTCCTACTCTGTGCCAGGCACTGTTTTAAGCGCTGGGGTAGATAATAATGATAATAGTATTAGTATAGTATTGAGAAGCAGTGTGGCTCAGTGGAAAGAGCCCGGGCTTTGGAGTCAGAGGTCATGGGTTCAAATCCCAGCTCCACCAATTGTCAGCTGGGTGACTTTGGGCAAGTCACTTCACTTCTCTGGGCCTCAGTTCCCTCATCTGTCAAATGGCAATGGAGACTGTGAGCCCCGCGGGGGACAACCTAATCCCCTTGTATCTCCCCAGTGCTTAGTACAGTGCCTGGCATATAGTAAGTGCTTAACAAATACCATCATTATTATGATTATTCTCCTGAATTAGATGCCAGCGGGGACTCTGAGTTGGAGACCCCCCTTGGCTTTGGGACGGAGCCGGATATTCCGGGGCCTCGCTGTTCTCTGCCTGTCGGAGGGTGGGGAACGTGTCCGTTCCTTGTTGGATTGTTCTCTCCCAAGCGCTCAGTACAGTGCTGGGCACACGGAAAGCGCTCCATAAATACGGTCGACTGATTAACGGGGGGGACGGGATGGGCGCCGCAGTGGGGAGCGGGGAAACTGAGGCCCGGAACAGGGCACGGGGGAGCCTGAACCTCCAGAGAAGCAGCGTGTTTCAGTGGTGAGAGCCTGGGCTTGGGAGTCAGAGGTTGTGGGTTCTAATCCCGGCTCCGCCGCTTGTCAGCTGGGTGACTTTGGGCGAGTCGCTTCACTTCTCTGGGCCTCAGTTCCCTCATCTGGAAAATGGGGATGAAGACTGGGAGCCCCCCGTGGGACAACCTGATGACCTTGTATCCCCCCTAGCGCTTAGAACAGTGCTTGGCACATAGTAAGCGCTTAACAAATGCCATCATCATTATTATTATTATTAAGGCCGCCCTCATCCCGAGCGCGGTGTGTGTGCTTGCAGTGTCTTGTGGGTAAGGAGACCTTTTAGGCAAGGGGAAGACTGGGGATGATGATAATGATGGTATTTGTTAAGCGCTTACTATGTGCAAAGCACTGTTCTAAGCACTGGGGAGGTTACAAGGTGATCAGGTTGTCCCACAGGGAGCTCACAGTTTTCATCCCCATTTTACAGATGGGGTCACTGAGGCACAGGATGATAATAATAATGATCATGATGGTATTTGTTAAGCGCTTACTATGTGCCGGGCACCGTACTAAGCGCTGGGGGAGATACACTTGACAAGCAGTGAAGTCGGGAGTAGAACCCATGACCAGATAATGAGCAGCTATCATTATGTCCATATAATGACCCATGTCCCAGATACAATATTATATTATTATTATACAATAATAATAATAATGGCATTTATTAAGCGCTTACTATGTGCAAAGCACTGTTCTAAGCACTGGGGGGGATACAGTGGTCCCACAGGGGGCTCCCAGTCTTCATCCCCGTTTTCCAGATGAGGTCACTGAGGCCCAGAGAAGTGAAGTGACTTGCCCAAAGTCACCCAGCTGACAAGTGGCAGAGGCGGAATTTGAACCCGTGACCTCCGACTCCAAAGCCTGGGCTCTTTCCACTGAGCCATGGGCACGGCATTCCGTGGGTTTACGGTTTTAACCCCCATTTGGGGGGGTGTTTGCCCCATAGCCCATTCTAGCCTATTCTAGGGACCGTCTCTGTCTGTCGCCAACTTGTACTTCCCAAGTGCTTAGTACAGTGCTCTGCACACAGTAAGCGCTCAATAAATACGATTGAATGAATGAATGAATAATAATAATAATAATGATGGTATTTGTTAAGCGCTTACTACCCCCTCCTAGACTGTGAGCCCACTGTTGGGTAGGGACCGTCTCTATATGTCGCCAACTTGGACTTCCCAAGTGCTTAGTCCAGTGCTCTGCACACAGTAAGCGCTCAATAAATACGATTGAATGAATGAATGAATAATAATAATAATAATGATGGTATTTGTTAAGCGCTTACTACCCCCTTCTAGACTGTGAGCCCACTGTTGGGTAGGGACCGTCTCTATACGTTGCCAACTTGTACTTCCCAAGTGCTTAGTCCAGTGCTCTGCACACAGTAAACGCTCAATAAATACGATTGATTGATTGATTGCAAAGCACTATTCTAAGAGCTGGATTTGACAGATGAGGTAACGGAGGCCCGGAGAAGCCAAGTGACTTGTCCAAGGTCACCCAGCGGACAGGTGGCAGAGCGGGATTAGAACCCATGACCTTCTGATGGCTGGGAGGGAGCTGGGCCCTCAGGGGCCCGGGCTTCTTTGGAAACCCGTGCCCGTCTCCGGAGGCTACTGGGATCTTAACGACGGCAATAATAATTCCTTGGCACCGGGCACTTCTTGCCCCCTGAGGGGCAGGGCGGCCGTGTGCGTAATTACCCCCTCGGTGGAGCAGGGAGGGGAAACTGAGTCAGGGCGGGGGCCGTGGCCCGGTTAGTAGCATCCACCCGCGGAACCCCAATCCCCCCGAGCCCCTCCTTGGCCCTCCGTCCTGTCAGCCTCTCTCAGGTAGCTCCCATTTTGGGTGAGCTGGGATAATAATAATAATAATAATAATAATAATAATGGCATTTATTAAGCGCTTACTATGTGCAAAGCACTGCTCTAAGCGCTGGGGGATACAAGGTGATCAGGTTGTCCCACGTGGGGCTCACAGTCTTAATCCCATTTGACAGATGAGGGAACTGAGGCACAGAGAAGTTGAGTGGCTTGCCCAAGGCCCCACAGCTGACAGGTGGCGGAGCCGGGATTCGACTATATAATGATATAATAATATAATAATGATAATGTTGGCGTTTGTTAAGCGCTTACTACGTGCCAAGCACTGTTCTAAGCGCCGGGAGGGATGCAAGGTGATCAGGTTGGCCCACGTGGGACTCACAGTCCTCATCCCCATTTTCAATCAATCAATCAATCAATCAATCGTATTTATTGAACGCTTACTGTGTGCAGAGCACTGGACTAAGCGCTTGGGAAGTCCAAGGTGGCAACATAGAGAGACGGTCCCTACCCAACAGCGGGTTCACAGTCTGGAAGGGGGAGACAGAGAACAAAACCGAACATGTTAACAAAATAAAATAAATAGAATAGATAAGTACAAGTAAAATAAATAAATAAATAGAGTAATAAATTCATACAAACATAGATCCGTATATCCAGGTGCTGTGGGGAAGGGAAGGGGGTAAGGCCGGGGGGATGGAGAGGGAAAGAGGGGGCTGAGTGTGGGAAGGCCTCCTGGAGGAGGTGAGCTCTCAATAGGGCCTTGAAGGGAGGAGTAATAAATATGTACAAACGTATATATACAGCAGAGCCGGAATTCGAACCCGTGACCTCTGACTCTAAAGCCCGTGCTCTTTCCGCCGAGCCACGCTGCTTCATTTTCCAGGTGAGGTCACTGAGGCTCAGAGAAGTGAAGTGACTTGCCCAAGGTCACGCAGCAGACAGGTGGCGGGGCTGGGATTTGAACCCATGACCTCTGACTCCCAAGCCCGGGCCCTTTCCACCGAGCCACGCTGCCACTTGTCAGCTGTGTGACTTGGGGCAAGTCACTTCACTTCTCTAGGCTTCAGTTCCCTCATCTGTACAATGGGGATGAAGACTGGGAGCCCCCCGTCGGGACAACCTGATCACCTTCTATCTCCCCCAGCGCTTAGAACAGTGCTTGGCACATAGTAAGCGCTTAACAAATACCATCATTATTATTATGATGATGATGATTACTGTGTGCAGAGCACTGTACTAAGCGCTTGGAAAGTACAGTTCGGCAACAACAGAGACAATCCCTACTCAACAACGGGCTCACAGTCTAGAATTACAGTCTTTTAGACTGTGAGCCCACTGTTGGGTAGGGACTGTCTCTGTATGTTGCCAACTTGTACTTCCCAAGCGCTTAGTACAGTGCTCTGCACACAGTAAGCGCTCAATAAATACGATTGATGATTGACGATGATGATGATAATTAATGTGTCCTAACCCCTCCCTCCCCCCAGGAGGATGATGGTTCCTCCCCTGTGTTATGATTATTATATTATGCTCTCCCAAGCGCTTAGTACAGTGCTCTGCACACATTAAGCGCTCCATAAATATAGTTAAATGAATGCGTCCTATTTTCTCCCTAATAATAGTAATATGTTGCCAACTTGTACTTCCCAAGCGCTTAATACAGTGCTCTGCCCACAGTAAGCGCTCAATAAATACGATTGAATGAATGAATGAATATTGATGGCATTTATTAAGCGCTTACTATGTGCCAAGCACTGTTCTAAGCGCTGGGGAGGTTACAAGGAGGTCAGGTTGTCCCACGGGGGAGAAGCAGCGTGGCTCAGTGGAAAGGGCCCGGGCTTTGGAGTCAGAGGTCATGGGTTCAAATTCTGGCTCCGCCAACTGTCAGCTGTGTGACTTTGGGCAAGTCACTTCGCTCCTCTGTGCCTCAGTTACCTCATCTGTAAAATGGGGATTAAAACTGTGAGCCCCCCCATGGGACAACCTGATCACCTTGTAACCTCAGCGCTTAGAACAGTGCTTTGCACATAGTAAGCGCTTAACAAATACCATTATAAAATAAAATCCCCATTTTCCAGATGAGGGAACTGAGCACAGGGAAGCGGAGTGACTTGCACAAAGTCACCCAGCTGACAATTGGCAGAGCCGGAATTCGAACCCATGACCCCTGACTCCCAAGCCCGGGCTCTTTCCACTGAGCCACGCTGCTTCTCTCCCCCAGGGATGACGATGGTTCCTCCCCTGTGTTGCGATTATTATATCATCCTCTCCCAAGCGCTTAGTACAGTGCTCTGCACACAATAAGCGCGCCATAAATACGGTTAAATGAACGTCGTCGTCCCCAGGATGATGAGAAGCAGCGTGGCTCGGTGGCAAGAGCCCAGGCTTGGGAGTCAGAGGTCACGGGTTCAAATCCCGGCTCCGCTGCTTGTCAGCTGTGTGACTTTGTACAAGTCACTTTGCTTCTCTGGGCCTCAGTTCCCTCATCTGTCAAACGGGGTTGAAGGCTGTGAGCCCCCCGTGGGCCAACCTGAATGAATGCAAATGAATGAATGAATGAATAATATAATAATCATCATCATCAATCGTATTTATTGAGCGCTTACTGTGTGCAGAGCTCTGTACTAAGCGCTTGGGAAGTACAAGTTGGCAACATATAGAGACAGTGCCTACCCAACAGTGGGCTCACAGTCTAAAAGGGGGAGACAGAGAACAAAACCAAACATACTAACAAAATAAAATAAAATATATAGTACTTATAATAATATAAGTAAGTGCTTAACAAATGCCATCATTATTATTATTGTTATTCTCCGGGCCTCAGTTCCCTCATCTGTCAAATGGGGATGAAGACTGTGAGCCCCGCGTGGGCCAACCTGATCACCTTGTATCAATCCTAATGCTTAGTACAGTGCTTGGCACGTAGTAAGCGCTTAACAAATAGCATCGTTATTATCATGGCGGTTTCTTCCATGTCCCTCCTGTCCTCCCTTCCTCGGGAAATTGGCTTTTTTTCCTTTCCCGGAAGCGGGAGTGAAAGCGAAATCGGTGAACCGGGGGTGAAGGGTGAGTGTGGGGATTCTGGGGTGGGATTCGGAATCCCAATGACCTCGTATCTCCCCCAGCGCTTTTAACAGTGCTGGGCACATAGTAAGTGCTTAATAAGCGCCATCATTATCATAATGATATCACTTATAATAATATAATAATATATAAGTGCTTATTATACTTATAATAATATGTGTGTCCCCCCCCTTCTAGACTGTGAGCCCACTGTTGGGTAGGGACCGTCACTATATGTTGCCAACTTGGACTTCCCAAGCGCTTAGTCCAGTGCTGTGCACACGGTAAGCGCTCAATAAATGCAATTGAATGAATGAATAATATAATATATATAATATATAGTACTCATGATAATATAAGTAAGTGCTTAACAAATGCCATCATTATTATTATTATTCTCCGGGCCTCAGTTCCCTCATCTGTCAAATGGGGATGAAAACTGTGAGCCCCGCGTGGGCCAACCTGATCACCTTGTATCGATCCTAATGCTTAGTACAGCGCTCGGCACGTAGTAAGCGCTTAACAAATAGCATCGGTATTATCATGGTGGTTTCTTCCATGTCCTTCCTGTCCTCCCTTCCTTGGGAAATTGGCTTTTTTTCCTTTCCCGGAAGCGGGAGCAAAAGCGAAATCGGTGAACCGGGGGTGAAGGGTGAGTGTGGGGATTCTGGGGTGGGATTCGGAATCCCAATGACCTCATATTCATTCTATCGTATTTACTGAGCGCTTACTGTGTGCAGAGCACTGTACCAAGCGCTTGGGAAGGACAGTTCAGCAACAAAGAGAGACCCTCCCTGCCCACAGTGGGCTCACAGTCTAGAAGCAGGGAGACAGCAACAGTGCTGGGCACATAGTAAGTGCTTAATAAGCGCCATCATTATCATAATAATATCACTTATAATAATATAAGTAAGCACTTAAATGCCATCATTATTGTTATTATTATCCATCTCCCCATCTGTAAAATGGCAAAACATGTAACAGGCACCATTCATTCATTCAGTCGTATTTATTGAGTGCTTATTGCGTGCAGAGTACTGTACTAAGCGCTTGGGAAGGACAATTCAGCAACAAAGAGAGACCATCCCCGCCCACAGCGGGCTCACAGTCTAGAAGGGGGGAGACATTCATTCATTCAATCGTATTTATTGAGCACTTATTGTGTGCAGAGCACTGTACTAAGCGCTTGGGAAGGACAATTCAGCAACAAAGAGAGACCCTCCCTGCCCACAGCGGGCTCACGGTCTAGAAGCGGGGAGACAGACAGCAACAGTGCTGGGCACATAGTAAGCGCTTAATAAGCGCCATCATTATCATAATAATATCACTTATAAGAATATAAGTAAGCGCTTAACAAATGCCATCATTATTATTATTATTATTAATCTCCCCATCTGTAAAATGGCAAAACATGTAACAGGCACCATTCATTCATTCAGTCGTATTTATTGAGCGCTTACTGTGTGCAGAGCACTGTACCAAGCGCTTGGGAAGGACAATTCAGCAACAAAGAGAGACCCTCCCTGCCCACAGCGGGCTCACGGTCTAGAAGCGGGGAGACAGACAGCAACAGTGCTGGGCACATAGTAAGCGCTTAATAAGCGCCATCATTATCATAATAATATCACTTATAATAATATAAGTAAGCGCTTAAATGCCATCATTATTGTTATTATTATCCATCTCCCCATCTGTAAAATGGCAAAACATGTAACAGGCACCATTCATTCATTCAATCGTATTTATTGAGTGCTTATTGCGTGCAGAGTACTGTACTAAGCGCTTGGGAAGGACAATTCAGCAACAAAGAGAGACCCTCCCCGCCCACAGCGGGCTCACAGTCTAGAAGGGGGGAGACAGACAGCAACAGTGCTGGGCACATAGTAAGCGCTTAATAAGCGCCATCATTATCATCATAATATCTCTTATAATAATAGAAGTAAGTGCTTAACAAATGCCATCATTATTATTATTATTATTATTATTCTCCGGGCCTCAGTTCCCTCATCTGTCAAATGGGGATGAAGACTGTGAGCCCCCCGTGGGACAACCTGATCACCTTGTATCCCCCCCAGCGCTTAGTACAGTGCTTGTATTGGCCTTGTAAATCACCCAGGAGGCCTCTACCCACCCCCTTTCCCGTCCTCTGCCCTGCAGCTGGAGGGATTCAAGCAGCCCAGAGGAAGGAAGGAGGGACAGAGGGAAGGGAGGGAGGAAACCGTCCATCCGGCCGGCCTGGCCTCGGTTTCCCCGCCCCCCAAGGCTTCTCCATAGGGAAGCAACGTGGCTTAGTGGAAAGAGCCCGGGCTTGGGTGTCCGAGGACATGGGTTCGAATCCCTGTGAGCCCCCCCGTGGGACAACCTGATCACCTTGTAACCTCCCCAGCGCTTAGAACAGTGCTTGCCACATAAGTAAGCGCTTAATAAATGCCATTATTATTATTATTTAAGGTCACACAGAGCATATGCCCTCCATCCCCCCCATCTTACCTCCTTCCCTTCCCCACAGCACCTGTATATATGTCTATATGTTTGTACATATTTATTACTCTATTTATTTATTTTACTTGTACATATCTATTCTATTTATTTTATTTTGTTAGCATGTTTGGTTTTGTTCTCTGTCTCCCCCTTTTAGACTGTGAGCCCACGGTTGGGTAGGGACTGTCTCTAGATGTTGCCCATTTGGACTTCCCAAGCGCTTAGTACAGTGCTCTGCACATAGTAAGCGCTCAATAAATACAATTGATGATGATGATATGCTAGCTAGGCACATCTTTTCCACAGTTTGAAATAGGAATCCTGAAATCTTCCCCTCGCTTTCAACAAGTAGGAATAATGAGAATTTCACAAACTACCTGTGGATCTTTGTTCCAAAGAACCTCCGATAGAACTGTCCTCTCTGAAATGGGAGGGGAATACCGGGAGAGCCGTGGAAAAGTCAACGTCTTCGGGAAAGAACCTTTGAAATTCCGATTCTTTAATTCAGCACCACAGTCAGAAGACCCCCTCCCACCAACACCTGTATATATGTGTATATAAGCGCTTCTCAAGCGCTTAGTCCAGTGCTCTGCACACAGTAAGCGCTCAATAAATACGATTGATTGATTGAGGGGGCTCAGCCTGGGGCAAGCCCTTACTGCGTGTCAAGCACTGTTCTAAGGATTGGGGTAGATACAAAATAATAATAATAATAATAATAATATTACTATATTTATTTATTCCTTTTACTTGTACATATTCTTTTTTTTTTTATTTTGTTAATATGTTTTGTTTTGTTGTCTGTCTCCCCCTTCTAGACTGTGAGCCCGCTGTTGGGTAGGGACCATCTCTAGATGTTGCCAATGTGTCCTTCCCAAGTGCTTAGTGCAGTGCTGTGCACGCAGTAAGCGCTCAATAAATGCGATTGATTGAATGAATGAATATGCCTATATGTTTGTACGTATTTATTACTCTATTTATTTTACTTGTACATATTCTATTTATTTTATTTTGTTAATATGTTTTGTTTTGTTGTCTGTCTCCCCCTTCTAGCCTGTGAGCCCGCTGTTGGGTAGGGACTGTCTCTAGATGTTGCCAGCCTGTCCTTCCCAAGCGCTTAGTCCAGTGCTGTGCACACAGTAAGCGCTCAATAAATACGATTGAATGAATGAATGAATATGCCTATATGTTTGTACGTATTTATTACTCTATTTTACTTGTACATATTCTATTTATTTATTTTATTTTGTTAATATGTTTTGTTTTGTTCTCTGTCTCCCCCTTCTAGACTGTGAGCCCGCTGCTGGGTAGGGACCGTCTCTAGATGTTGCCAACTTGGACTTCTCAAGCGCGTAGTACAGTGCTCTGCACACAGTAAGCACTCAATAAATACGATTGATTAATTTGCGAAGCGCTTACTAGGTGCCGAGCACTGTTCTAAGCGCTGGAGGGAGATACAACAACAATAATAATAATAATAATAATAATAATAATGGCATTTGTTAAGCGCTTACTATATGCAAAGCACTGTTCTAAGCGCTGGGGGGGATACAAGGTGATCAGGTGGTCCCACACGGGGCTCACAATCTTAATCCCCATTTTCCAGAGGAGGTCACTGAGGCTCAGAGAAGTGAAGTGACTTGCCCAAGATCACACAGCAGACATGTGGCATCAATAAATACGATTGATTGATGTGGCAGAGCCGGGATTCGAACCCATGGCCTCTGGCTCCCAAGCCCGGGCTCTTTCCACTGAGCCACGAGGTGATCAGGTTGTCCCACGTGGGGCTCACGGTCTTCATCCCCATTTTACAGATGAGGGAACTGAGGCCCAGAGAAGTGACTTGCCCAAGATTGCACAGCTAAGTGGCGGAGCTGGGATTCGAACCCACGACCTCTGACTCCCAAGCCCGCGCTCTTTCCACTGAGCCACGCTGCTTCCCCTGTGGCGTGCTTACTGTGTGCAGAGCACTGTACTGAGCGCTTGGGAGAGTACGGTACGACAGAGTTGGACATGTTCACTACCCGCCATTCATTCATTCGGTCGTATTTATTGGGCGCTTACTGTGTGCAGAGCACTGTACTAAGCGTTCGGGAGAGGGCAGTCTGACCAACACAATGAGCTAACGGTGGTCAATGATATTTATTGAGTGCTCTCGTTAGGAAGAACACCATTCTAAATGCCTGCTCTCCCCCCACGAAAAAAGCTTCCCGATTTGTGCCTCGGTTTCCCCACCTGTAAAATGGATTGCGCACCCCCCCCATTCCTTCCTGGGTACCAAGACTGAGCTCACCCCGGGGCCCCATCTCTGCCCTTGGACCTGTGACCTTTGGATATTTGATAATCGCCCCACCCCACAGCCCCTTCTGTACATATCTATAAATTATATAGTTCAAATTACTTATTTGTTCATATTCATTCATTCATTCCTTCAATCGTATTTATTGAGCGCTTTCTGTGTGCAGAGCACTGGACTAAGTGCTTGGGATGTACAAGTTGGGAACACATAGAGACGGTCCCTGTGTTCCCCTCTAGACTGTAAGCTCGTTAGGGGCAGGGAACACGTCTCCTAATTCTGCTGTACGGGACTCACCCCGGCGCTTAGGACAGTGCTTGGCGCGTAGTAAATGCTCGAAAAATTCCGTCCATCGATTAATTGGAAAGGGGAGAGGGTGGGGAGGGGGCTTGGGCTTGCGGCTGGTCGGGGGTGAAGCCCAGGAGGCTGGGGAGAATAATAATAAATAATAATTTTGGTATTTGTTAAGCGCCTACTATGTGCCAAGCACTGTTCTAAGCGCTGGGGGAGATACAAGGTCATCAGGTGGTCCCCCGTGGGGCTCACAGTTTTCATCCCCATTTTCCAGAGGAGGTCACTGAGGCCCAGAGAAGTGAAGTGACTTTCATTCAGTCGTATTTATTGAGCGCTTACCGTGTGCAGGGCACTGGACTAAGCGCTTAAGTGGCAGAGCTGGGATTAGAACCCACAACCTCTGACTCCCAAGCCCGGGCTCTTTCCACTGAGCCACGGGGATGGAAAAAGCCCGGACTTGGGAGTGAGAGGTCATGGGTTCAAATCCCGGCTCCGCCACTCGTCAGCTGTGTGACTTTGGGCAAGTCACTTCACTTCTCTGCGCCTCAGTGACCTCATCTGGAAAATGGGGATGAAGACTGTGAGCCCCACGTGGGACAACCCGATCACCTTGTGTCCCCCTCAGCGCTTAGAACAGTGCTTGGCCCAGAGTAAGCGCTTAACAAATACTACCGTTATTTATTTAGAGAAGCAGCGTGGCTCAGTGGAAAAGAACACGAGCTTTGGAGTCCGAGGTCATGGGTTCAAATCCTACCTCCGCCACTCGTCGCCTTTGTGACTGTGGTCAAGTCACTTCACTTATCCGTGCCTCAGTTACCTCATCTGTAAAATGGAGGATGAAGACTGTGAACCCCCGTGGGACCACCTGATCACCTTGTAACATCCCCAGCGCTCAGAACAGTGCTTAGCCCATAGTAAGCGCTTAATAAGCGCCATCACTATTATGATTATGAGGGTGGGATTCGGGTCAGGGCCGGGTTGATGTTGGTTGAGAGGGTGGGTGGGGTGGCACTCATTTGATGGGATTTATTGGGCGCTTACTGGAGTGGCTGGAGCGCTGTACTGAGCGTTTGTACTAAGCGAATACGACAGAGTCGGTAGATGCTGGTTTGCCCAAGGGTGACAGACATCCCTCTCTGGGTGGGGCGACAAATTTGCCCCATCAATCAATCAATCGTATTTATTGAGCGCTTACTGTGTGCAGAGCACTGTACTAAGCGCTTGGGAAGTCCAAGTTGGCAACATATAGAGACAGTCCCTACCCAACAGTGGGCTCACAGTCTAAAAGATGGGGGAGGAGAGTGTGGGGAGGGGGCAAGCGGGCCTCTCCCTCAAAGCATGCTGGGATTTGTAGTCCGCAGGACGAAGGGGCTACTGAGCGCTTGCTTTTCCGCCCCACTTGAGGCCTGGGCCTTTTTTGGGATCCCTTTTTTGGGATCCCTTTTTTGGAAGCCCTCCGGCGGGACGGGAAGCGTCCTCTCCCGCCTCGTCCATCGCACCCGGACCCCGGGCCGGAGGGGAGGCCTGTTGCCGTGGAGACAGAATCCAGAGCCGGGGCTCTAGGCCCGACGCCCTAACGCCTGAGCCCGGCCACATGGAGAAGGAGTTAGGTTCCCTCGCCGCCCCCTTCCCTTCCGCACCTCCCTCGGCCCCCCGAATCCGAACCCCCCAAGTGCTTAGTACAGTGCTCTGCACACAGTAAGCTCTCAATAAATACGATTGATGATGAATCCCCCCGCCAGTGCTCCCTGGGAAAAGGGGGGCCTCACCCCCTTGCCCGTTCCCTTCTCTCCCTCCACTCTCAGGGTCCTCCTGCCCGGAACTTGGGGTCGTCCCAGCCTCCGGGGTCCCCTCGTCCCAGGCGAACCCGATTCCTGCCCCAACTGCCAGGCGGCCCTGGCTCGGACGCTTGTCATTCATTCAGTCGTACTTATTGAGCGCTTACTGTGTGCAGAGCACTGGACTAAGCGCTTGGGAAGTCCAAGTTGGCAACATCTAGAGACGGTCCCTACCCCACAGTGGGCTCACAGTCTAGAGGCGGGAGGCTTTTCCCGCCTCTCCCGACGGCAGGTGGGAAGTGAAACTTGTCCCTGTGGACCGACAGGGAGGATTTAGGCCTTGGCTCGATTTGGTTTCTCAAGGAGGACGGACCGGGTGGGAACCTGGAGTTGTCGGGCGGCGGAGGAGTAATAATAATAATAATAATAATAATGATGGCATCTATTAAGCGCTTACTATGTGCAAAGCACTATTCTAAGCGCTGGAGAGGTTACAAGGTGATCAGGTTGTCCCACGGGGGGCTCCCGGTCTTCATCCCCATTTTACGGATGGGGTCACTGAGGCCCAGAGGAGTGAAGTGACTTGCCCAAAGTCACACAGCTGACAGCTGGTGGAGCCGGGATTTGAACCCCTGACCTCTGACTCCAAAGCCCGGGCTCTTTCCACTGAGCCGCGCTGCTTCCCCGCGCAGGCCGCGGAGGGGGACGGTCTGGCCCGGATGGGCCGTTCACCCCCATCCCCGGGCTCCCCGAAAAGGCCGGGCCCAGGAGCGGGAGCCGTGGCCAGGGTTAGAGATGATGATGATAATAATAATAATAATAATAATGATAGAATTAATTAAGCGCTTACCACGTGCAAAGCACTGTTCTAACCGCTGGGGAGGTTACAAGGTAATGAGGTTGTCCCATGGGGGGCTCACAGTCTTAATCCCCATTTTCCAGATGAGGGAACTGAGGCCCAGAGAAGTGAAGTGACTTGCCCAAAGTCACACAGCTGACAAGTGGCAGAGCCGGGATTTGAACCCATGACCTCTGACTCCAAAACCCGGGCTCTTTCCACTGAGCCATGCTGCTTCTCTAGTTGTCAGCTGAGTGGCTTTGGGTGAGTCACTTCTCTGGGCCTCAGTGCCCTCATCTGTCAAATGGGGATGGAGACTGGGACCCCCCCGTGGAACAACCTGATCCCCCCCCAGCGCTTAGAACAGTGCTTTGCACATAGTAAGCGCTTAACAAATGCCATTATTATTATTATAAAGCAGCATGGCCTAGTGGTTAGAGCCTGGTTCCCATCCCGGCTCCGCCGCTCGTCTGCTGTGTGACCTCGGGCAAGTCGCTTCACTTCTCTGCGCCTCAGTTATCTGTCGAGCGGGGATGAAGACTGTGAGCCCCGTGTGGGACCGCCTGATTACCTTGTAATAATAATAATGATGGCATTTATTAAGCGCTTACTATGTTCAAAGCACTATTCTAAGCGCTGGGGAGGTTACAAGGTGATCAGGCGGTCCCACGAGGGGCTCACAGTATTAATCCCCATTTTCAGATGAGCTCACTGAAAAGTGACTGGCCCAAAGTCACCCAGATGACATTTGGCGGAGCCGGGATTGGAACCCATGACCTCTGACTCCAAAGTCCGTGTTCTTTCCGCTGAGCCACGCTGCTTCTCTCAAGCGCTTACTGTGTGCCAAGCACTGTTCTAAGCGCTGAGGAGGATACAAGGCGATCAGGTTGTCCCTCGGGGGGCTCCCAGTCGTCATCCCCATTTTCCAGATGAGGTCACTGAGGCCCAGAGAAGTGAAGTGACTTGTCCAGAGTCACCCAGCTGACACAACTCACGCTCCGCGAGTTGCCTCACCTTGACCACCCTCCCCTGGTGTCATCCTCCCCACTCTGGGGTCCGCGGGGAATCCGGGGTGCGGGGGTCGAGGCCGCCCCCGGAGCAGGGGGTGGATAGGATTATTATTATTATATATAGTAATATATTATATATTATATTATATATTATATTATATAATAGTATATATAATACAATATTATAATACTATATATTATAATATATATTGTATATAGTAATAATGATAGCATCTGTTAAGCGCTTACTATGTGCAAAGCACCATTCTAAGTGCTGGGGAGGTTACACGGTGATCAGGTTGTCCCTCGGGGAGCTCACAGTCTTCATCCCCATTTTCCAGATGAGGGAACTGAGGCCCAGAGAAGTGAAGTGACTTGCCCAAAGTCACCCAGCTGAAGCATCTCACGCTCCGCGCGTTGCCTCATGTTGACCCCTCTCCCCTGGTTTCGTCCTCCCCGCTCCGGGGTCCGCGGGGAATCTGGGGTGGGGGGTCGAGGCCGCCCCCGGAATCGGGCAGGGGGTGGGTAGGAATATTATTGTTATTATTATTATTATTATATAGTAATATAATAATACACAATATATTATATCTATGTAATATTGTATATTATTATATATAATATAATATTGTACTATTATATATTATGATATATGTTATATATAGTAATGTATAATAATAATGATAGCATCTATTAAGTGCTTACTATGTGCAAAGCACCATTCTAAGCACCGGGGAGGTTACACGGTGATCAGGTTGTCCCTCAGGGAGCTCGCAGTCTTCATCCCCGTTTTCCAGACGAGGTCACTGAGGCCCAGAGAAGCGAAGCGACTTGCCCAGAGTCACCCAGCTGGCAGTCGGCGCAGCCGGGATTTGAACCCACGACCCCGGCCTCCAAAGCCCGGGCCCTTTCCACCGAGCCCGACCGGCCGGTCTGCTCGTGTCTCCCTCCAGGTTAAGCGGCCTGTCGTCCCTCAGCGAGCCGACCACCCGCGACGGCGGGCCCCCCGCCCCGCAGCGGCTGCCGACCACCCCGGCCGAGACCCCGGGGTTGGTCCAGCGCTGCGTCGTCGTCCAGCGGGATCAGCACGGCTTCGGCTTCACGGTCAGCGGAGACCGCGTCGTCCTGGTGCAGTCGGTCCGGCCTGGTGAGCGGCCCGCGGCGGGCGCGGGGCGGCCCTGGGGGTCCCGGGGACCTGGGTTCCAATCCCCGCTGATCAATCAATCAATCAATCAATCAATCAATCAATCGTATTTATTGAGCGCTTACTGTGTGCAGAGCACTGCACCAAGCGCTTGGGAAGTCCAAGTTGGCCACATCTAGAGACGGTCCCTACCCAACGGCGGGCTCACGGTCTAGAAGGGGGAGACAGAGAGAACGTATTAACAAAATAAAATAAATAGAATAGTAAATATGTGCAAGTAAAATAAATTCATTCATTCATTCATTCATTCATTCAATTGTATTTATTAAGCGCTTACTCTGTGCAGAGCACTGCACCAAGCTCTTGGGGAGTCCAAGTTGGCAACATCTAGAGACGGTCCCTACCCGACAGTGGGCTCACAGTCTAGAAGGGGGAGACAGACAAAACGTATTAAAATAAAATAAATAGAATAGTAAATATGTACAAGTAAAATAAATTCATTCATTCATTCATTGTCGTATTTATTGAGCGCCTACCGTGTGCAGAGCACTGCACCAAGCACCTGGGAAGTCCAAGTTGGCAACATCTAGAGACGGTCCCTACCCGACAGTGGGCTCACAGTCTAGAAGGGGGAGACAGACAAAACGTATTAACAAAATAAATAGAATAGTAAATATGTACAAGTAAAATAAATTCATTCATTCATTCAATCGTATTTATTGAGCGCTGACTGTGTGCAGAGCACTGCACCAAGCGCTTGGGAAGTCCAAGTTGGCAACATCTAGAGACGGGCCCTACCCGACAGTGGGCTCACAGTCTAGAAGGGGGAGACAGACAAAACGTATTAACAAAATAAATAGAATAGTAAATATGTACAAGTAAAATAAATTCATTCATTCATTCATTGTCGTATTTATTGAGTGCTGACTGTGTGCAGAGCACTGTACCAAGCGCTTGGGAAGTCCAAGTTGGCAACATCTAGAGACGGGCCCTACCCGACAGTGGGCTCACAGTCTAGAAGGGGGAGACAGACAAAACGTATTAACAAAATAAATAGAATAGTAAATATGTACAAGTAAAATAAATTCATTCATTCATTCATTGTCGTATTTATTGAGCGCCTACCGTGTGCAGAGCACTGGACTAAGCGCTTGGGAAGTCCAAGTTGGCAACCTCTAGAGACGGTCCCTACCCGACAGCGGGCTCACAGTCTAGAAGGGGGAGACAGACAAAACGTATTAACAAAATGAAATAAATAGAATAGTAAATATGTACAAGTAAAATAAATTCATTCATTCATTCATTGTCGTATTTATTGAGCGCCTACCGTGTGCAGAGCACTGCACCAAGCGCTTGGGAAGTCCAAGTTGGCAACATCTAGAGACAGTCCCTACCCAACAGAGGGCTCACAGTCTAGAAGGGGGAGACAGACAAAACGTATTAACAAAATAAAACAAATAGAATAGTAAATATGTACAAGTAAAATAAATTCATTCATTCATTCATTCAATCGTATTTATTGAGCACTTACTGTGTGCAGAGCACTGGACTAAGCGCTTGGGAAGTCCAAGTTGGCAACATCTAGAGACGGTCCCTACCCGACACTGGGCTCACAGTCTAGAAAGGGGAGACGGACAAAACGTATTAACAAAATAAATAGAATAGTAAATGTGTACAAGTAAAATAAATTCATTCATTCATTCATTCAATCGTATTTATTGAGCACCTACCGTGTGCAGGGCACTGCACCAAGCGCTTGGGAAGTCCAAGTTGGCAACATCTAGAGATATCTCTAGATATCTCTATATATTATTATATAATAATATATCATAATTATATTATATAGAGATTATTATTTTATTATATCTATATAATAATAAAAATATAATTATGATATTTATTAATTATCTAGAGATATCTAGAGATAACTGTAGTTTTTGTTATTATTATTATATAATAATTATTATAGTAATAATAATAATAATGGCATTTATTAAGCGCTTACTACGTTCTAAGCGCTGGGGAGGTTAGAGAAGCAGCGTGGCTCAGTGGAAAGAGCCCGGGCTTTGGAGTCAGAAGGTGGGTTCAAATCCTGGCTCCGCCACTTAATAATAATAATAATAATAATAATAATAATGACAGCATTTATTAAGCGCTTACTACGTTCTAAGCGCTGGGGAGGTTAGAGAAGCAGCGTGGCTCAGTGGAAAGAGCCCGGGCTTTGGAGTCAGAAGATGGGTTCAAATCCCGGCTCTGCCACTTATAAAAATAATAATTGGGTAGGGACTGTCTCTATATGTTGCCAACTTGTACTTCCCAAGCGCCTAGTCCAGTGCTCTGCACACAGTAAGCGCTCAATAAGTATGATTGATTGATTGATTGACTGGGGAGGTTAGAGAAGCAGCGTGGCTGAGTGGAAAGAGCCCGGGCTTTGGAGTCAGAGGTCATGGGTTCAAACTCCGGCTCTGCCAATTGTCAGCTGGGTGACTTTGGCCAAGTCACTTCACTTCTCTGGACCTCAGTTCCCTCATCTGGAAAATGGGGATTAAGACTGTGAACCCGCTGTGGGGCAACCTGATCACCTCATAACTCCCCAGTGCTTAGAACAGTGCTTTGCACATAGTAAGCGCTTAATAAATGCCATCATCATTATTATTATTATTCCAATCCCAGCTCCGCCAATTGTCAGCTGTGTGACTTTGGGCAAGTCACTTCTCTGGGCCTCAGTGACCTCACCTGTAAAATGGGGATTAAGATTCATCCCCAATGGGGATGAAGGGGATTAAGACTGTGAGCTCCATGTGGGACAACCTGATCACTTTGTAACCTCCCCAGTGCTTAGAACAGTGCTTGGCACATAGTAAGCGCTTAATAAATGCCATTATTATTATTATTATTACAAGTTGGCAACAGATAGAGACGGGCCCTACCCATCATACCAGGCTGACCATGCCCTTCTCTGGGCTGTGTTTCAGGAGGGGCGGCCTTGAAGGCTGGTGTGAAGGAGGGAGACAGAATCATCAAAGTGAGTTTCGAGGCCCCCCCCCCCCCCCCCCCCCGTTGTCTCTCTTTCTGTTTCTGTGTCTCCATCCCCGCCCCGTCTCCCTCGCCGTCTCTCTCTCTCCGTGTCTCTCCCCGTCCCAGGGACCGGGGCCAACCCGACTGACTCGGAGCCACCCCAGCGCTTAATACAGAGCGTAACGCATAGTACGTGCTCCCTGCTGTGTGGCTTTGGGCAAGTCACTTCACTTCTCTGTGCCTCGGTTACCTCGTCTGTAAAATGGGGATTGACTTGTGAGCCCCACGTGGGACAACCTGACTACCTTGTATCCCCCCCCCCAGCGCTTAGAACAGTGCTTCGCACATAGTAAGCGCTTAACAAATACCATAAGAAAGAAAATTATTGGACGAAACAGCATGGCTCGGCGGAAAGAGCCCGGGCTTTGGAGTCAGAGGTCATGGGTTCAAATCCCGGCTCCGCCACTTGTCGTCTGGGTGACTTTGGGCAAGTCACTTCACTTCTCTGGGCCTCAGTGACCTCATCTGGAAAATGGGGATTAAGACTGTGAGCCCCCAGTGGGACAACCTGATCACCTTGTGACTTCCCCAGCGCTTAGAACAGTGCTTTGCATATAGTAAGCGCTTAATAAATGCCATCGTTATTATTAGTATTATCATTAGTAGCAGTGTTATTAATAAGGATAATAATTGCACTGTTCCTGGGTCTCTCCCTCATAGTAAGTGCTTAATAAATACTTGTATTGTTATTCATAATAATGGTATTTGTTGAGCATTTACTATGTGCCAAGCACTGTTCAAACCGCTGGGGAGATACAAGGTGATCAGCTTGTCCCACGGGGGGCTCCCAGTCTTCATCCCCATTTTCCAGATGAGGGAACTGAGGCCCGGAGAAGTGAAGTGACTTGCCCAAAGTCACACAGCCGATAAGTGGCGGAGCCGGAATTAGAACCCATGACCTCTGACTCCCAAGCCTGGGCTCTATCCACTGAGCCACGCTGCTTCAATAATAATCATAATAATAATTATTAATAATAATAATTGCACTGTCCCACTGGATCTCTCCTTCATAGTAAATGCTTAATAACTACTATTATTATTATTATTAATAATAATTTCACTGTCCCACTGTCCCTGGGGATCACTCCCTCAAAGTAAGTGCTTAATAAATATTGTTACTATTATTACTATTGATAATAATAATAACAATTTCACTGTCCCACTGTTCCTGGGGGGTCCCTTCCTCATAGTAAGTGCTTAATAAACATTATAATTACTATTAATAATAATAATAATAATAATAATAATAATAATAATTTCACTGTCCCTGGGGGTCCCTCCCTCATAGTAAGTGCTTAATAAATACTGTTATTATTGATAATAGTAATAATAATAATGATAATTTCACTGTCCCACTGACCCTGGGGGGGGTCTCTCCCTTATAGTAAGTGCTTAATACATACTATTATTATTATTATAAATAATAATGATAATATTAATAATGGTAATTTCACTGTCCCACTGTCCCTGGGGGTCTCTCCCTCATAGTAAGTGCTTAATAAATACTATTATCATCAATAATAATAATAATGATGATGATGATGATGATAATAATTAATAATAATTTCACTGTCCCTAGGGGTCTCTCCCTCATAGTAAGTGCTTATAAATATTATTGTCATTAATAATAATGACAATAATAATAAATAATAATTTAGCTGTTCCTCTTTCTCTGGGGGATCTTTCTCTCATAGTAAGTACTTAATAAATACTATTATCATTAATAATCATCATAATAATAATGACAATGATAATAAATAATAATTTCACTACCCCACTGTCTCTGCGGGTCTTTACCTCATAGTAAGTGCGTAATAAATACTATTATCATTAATAATAATGATAATAATGACAATAATAATAAATAACAATTCACTGTCCCACTGTCTCTGGGGGTCTTTCCCTCATAGTAAGTGATTAATAAATACTATTATCATTAATAATAATGACAATAATAATAAATAATAATTTCACTGTCCCACTGTCTCCGGGGGTCTTTCCCTCATAGTAAGTGATCAATAAATACTATTATCATCAATAATAATGACAATAATAATAAATAATTATTTCACTGTCCCACTGTCTCTGGGGGTCTTTCCCTCATAGTAAGTGCTTAATAAATACTATTATCATTAATAATAATGACAATAATAATAAATAACAATTTCATTGTCCCACTGTCTCTGGGGACCTTTCCCTCATAGTAAGTGCTTAATAAATACTTTTATCATTAATAATAATGGCAATAATAATAAATAACAATTTCACTGTCCCACTGACTCTGGGGGTCTTTCCCTCATAGTAAGTGCTTAATAAATACTATTATCATTAATAATAATGACAATAATAATAAATAACAATTTCACTGCCCCACTGTCTCTGGGGGTCTTTCCCTCATAGTAAGTGCTTAATAAACACTATTATCATTAATAATAATAATAATGACAATAACAATAAATAATAATATCACTGTCCCACTCTCTCTGGGGGCCTTTCCCTCATAGTAAGTGCTTAATAAAAACAAATAATCAATAATAATGATAATAATAATAATTTCACTGTCCCACTGTCTCTGGGGGCCTTTCCCTCATAGGAAGTGATTAATAAACACTATTATCATTAATAATAATAATAATAATAATAATAATAATGACAATAATAATAAATAATAATTTCACTGCCCCACTGTCTCTGGGGGTCTTTCCCTCATAGTAAGTGCTTAATAAATACTATTATCATTAATAATAATGACAATAATAATAAATAGCAATTTCACTGTCCCACTGTCTCTGGGGGCCTTTCCTTCATAGTAAGTGCTTAATAAAAACAAATAATCAATAATAATGGTAATAATAATCATTTCACTGTCCCACTGTCTCTGGGGGCCTTTCCCTCATAGTAAGTGATTAATAAACCCTATTATCATTAATAATAATAATAATAATGACGATAATAATAAATAATAATTTCACTGTCCCACTGTCTCTGGGGGGGTCTTTCCCTCATAGTAAGTGCATAACAAATACTATTATCATTAATAATAATCATAATAATGACAATAATAACATATAATAATTTCACTGTCCCATTGTCTCTGGGGTTCTTTCCCTCATAGTAAGTGCTTAATAAATACTATTATCATTAATAATAATGACAACAATAATAAACAACAATTTCACTGTCCCACTGTCTCTGGGGGCCTTTCCCTCATAGTAAGTGCTTAATAAAAACAAATAATCAATAATAATGATAATAATAATCATTTCACTGTCCCACTGTCCCACTGTCTCTGGGGGCCTTTCCCTCATAGTACGTGATTAATAAACACTATTATCTTTAATAATAATAATAATAATAATGACAATAATAATAAATAATAATTTCACTGTCCCACTGTCTCTGGGGGTCATTCCCTCATAGAAAGTGCTTAATAAAAACAAATAATAATAATCATATTTTCACCGCCCCACAGTCCCTGGGGGTCTCTGGGTCCTGGCGCCTCTTTTTGTGCCTCCCCCTGTCATTGTCTCCCCCCCGCCCCGCGTCTCTGTGTCCCTTTTTCCTCCCTCCCTCGTCGCCGGTCTCTCACTCCGTCTCTGTCTCTGTCCGCGTGACTTCCGATCCCCCGGGCCGGGAGCCGGCCCGGTGGGCCCTCCCGGGCCGGGACGGGGGGCATGGCGGGTCGGGGGTGGGGGGCACCCGAGGAAGGGATGGAGAGATGGTTGGGGGGCGGGGGGTCCTCAGGTGATGATCTCCCTCCGCCCCCCGACAGGTGAACGGCACCATGGTGACCAACAGTTCGCACGTGGAGGTGGTGAAGCTCATCAAATGTGAGGGAGAGGGGAGGTGGGCTATTGGGGGGCGGGGGGCACGAGCCACGGCGCGGGGGGAATCAGGCTGATCCACTGAGGGCCGCAGGACGGGCAGATTGTGGACGGTAATCCATGCCATCGTATTTCATTCGGTCGTATTTACTGAGCGCTCACCGCGGGCGGTCCGCTGGGCTAAGCGCTTGGACGGTCCAAGCCGGCAACAGATAGAGAGCGCTTAGAACGGTGCTCGGCCCGTAGTAAGCGCTCAACGAATGCCATTATTATTCCCATGAACCCATTTAATAAGAGAAGCGGCGTGCCCGGGCTTTGGAGTCCGAGGTCGTGGGTTCGAACCCCGGCTCCACCACATGTCACCTGTGTGACTTTAGGCAAGTCACTTCGCTTCTCTGGGCCTCAGTTCCCTCGTCTGTAAAATGGGGATGAAGATTGTGAGCCCCCCGTGGGCCAACCTGATCACCTTGTATCCCCCCCAGCGCTTAGAACAGTGCTTTGCACATGGTAAGCGCTTAACAAATACCATCATTAGAATCAGTGAATGGTATTTATTGAGCGCTTGGTGAGTGCAGAGCACAGTGCGGATCTCGCTGTGGGCTGGGAACGTGTCGGTTTATTCTGTTGTCCCGTCTCAAGCGCTTAGTACAGCGCTTTGCACACAGTCAGCGCTCAATAAATACGACTGAACAGATGAAGGGACGTTGGGGAGAGTCCAGTAGAAGATGGTTGGCGGACGTGATCCCTGCCCGCGAGTAGCTGACAGTCCAAAGAGTTTGCAGTCTCATTCAGTGGTATTTTTTGAGCGCTTAGCAGTCATTCATTCCGTCATATTTACTGAGCGCTTACTGCGTGCCAAGCACTGGACTAAGGGCTTGGGAAGTACAAATAGGCAAGAGATAGAGACGGTCCCTACCCTACGATGGGCTCACAGTTAGTGCCGTGTGATGGAGTGGTTAGAGCCCGTGCCTGGGAGTCAGAAGGACCTGGGTTCTAATCCTGCCTCTGCCACATAATAATAATAATGGCATTTATTAAGCGCTTACTATGTGAAAGCACTGTTCTAAGCGCTGGGGGGGTTACAAGGTGATCAGGTTGTCCCACGGGGGGCTCACAGTCTTCATCCCCATTTTACAGATCTTACAGAGAAGCAGCTTGGCTCAGTGGAAAGAGCCCGAGCTTGGGAGTCAGAGATCATGGGTTCGAATCCCCGCTCCGCCAATGGTCAGCTGTGTGACTTTGGGCAAGTCACTTCACTTCTCTTGGCCTCAGTGACCTCATCTATAAAATGGGGATGAAGACCGTGAGACCCCCGTGGGATAACCTGATCACCTTGTAACCTCCCCAGCGCTTAGAACGGTGCTTTGCACATAGTAAGCGCTTTAAAAATGCCATCATTATTATTATTATTATTTACAGATGGGGGAACTGAGGCCCAGAGAATAATAATAATAATAATAATAATAATAATAATGGCATTTATTAAGCGCTTACTACGTGCAAAGCACTGTTCTAAGCGCTGGAGAAGTGAAGCGACTTGCCCAAAGTCACCCAGCTGACAATTGGCGGTGCTGGGATTTGAACCCGTGACCTCTGACTCCAAAGCCCGGGCTCTTTCCACTGAGCCACGCTTTGCTGTGTGACCTTGGGCAAGTCACTTCACATCTCCGGGCCTCAGTTACCGCTTCTCTAAACCGCGAGCCTGATGTGGGACGGGGACCGCGCCCACCCCGGTTTACTTGTGGCCCCCCCGGCGCTCAGTACAGTGTCCGGCCCATAGTAAGCGCGTAACGCATACCATAATAATAATACTAAGCGCTTGGGAGAGTCCAATAAACAGACACATTCCTTGCCCCTTACAGCGGGTGCTTATGTCGCCCTGACCCTCCTGGGCTCCTCGCCCGCCTCGGGGGGCTCCTCCGGCCCCCGGCAGGACCCGGGCCCGCTGGGGACCCCCCGCTCCCCTCCGGCCGAGTCCCCTCCTCCGCCACCGCCACTGCCACCGCCGCCGCCGCCGGAGCGCATCACGGGACCCAGACCCCTGCAGGTGACCGTTCAGCGTTCCCTCCTCTCCCCCCCCCAATTCGTAGTAACGGCATGTATTAAGCGCTTACTCTGTGCAAAGCCCCGTGCTTCCGGCCCGCTGACAGCGGCCCCATTTCCTGCAGGATCCGGAAGTCCAGAAGCACGCCACGCAGATCCTGTTCAGCATGCTACGGCAGGAGGAGCAGGAGCTCCAAGTCAGTGGAGCCGTTCTGCCCCCCGTTCACCCTGTGCCCCCTCCCCTCCCCCCTGCGGCTCTGCCCCTTCGACCTAGGGCTCTGCCCTCTCACCTTTCAACTCTGCCCCCTCACCCTTAAACTTGCCCCCTCACCCATAAGTTTGCCCCCTCACCCTGCGGCTCTGCCCCTTCCACCTGTGGCTCTGCCCTCTCACCTTTCAACTCTGCCCCCTCACCCTTAAACTTACCCCCTCACCCTTAAACTTGCCCCTCACCCTTAAACTTGCCCCCTCACCCTTAAGCTTGCTCCCTCCCCCTGCGGCTCTGCCCCTTCAACCTGGGGCTCTGCCCTCTCGCCTTTCAACTCTGCTCCCTCTCCCTGCAGCTCTGCCCCTTCAACCTGGGGCTCTGCCCTCTCCCTTTTCAACTCTGCCCCCTCACCCTTAAACTTGCCCCCTCACCCTTAAGCTTACCCCCTCACCCTGCGGCTCTGCCCCTTCAACCTGTAGCTCTGCCCTCCCACCTTTCAACTCTGCCCCCTCACCTTTCAGCTCTGCCCCCTCACCCTTAAACTTGCCCCCTCACCCTTAAACTTGCCCCCTCCCCCTGCGGCTCTGCCCCTTCAACCTGGGGCTCTGCCCTCTCACCTTTCAACTTTGCCCTCTCCCCCGCGGCTCTGCCCCTTCCACCTGTAGCTCTGCCCTCTCACCTTTCAACTCTGCCCCCTCACCCTTAAACTTGCCCCCTCACCCTTAAGCTTGCCCCCCACCCTGTGGCTCTGCCCCTTCAACCTGGGGCTCTGCCCTCTCACCTTTCAACTCTGCCCCCTCACCCTTAAGCTTGTCCCCTCCCCCTGCGGTTCTGCCCCTTCAACTTGTGGCTCTGCCCTCTCACCTTTCAACTCTGCCCCTTCATCCTTAAACTTGCCCCTTCACCCTTAAACTTGCCCCCTCACCCTTAAGCTTGCCCCACACCCTGCGGATCTGCCCCTTCAACCTGTGGCTCTGCCCTCTCACCTTTCAACTCTGCCCCCTCACCCTTAAGCTTGCCCCCTCACCCTTAAACTTGCCCCCTCACCCTGCGGCTCTGCCCCTTCGTGTCCCGTCCTCCCCCAAGCGCGTAGCCCAGTGCTGTGCACAAAGTAAGCACTCAAGAAATGTGATTGAATAATAATAATAATGGCATTTGTTAAGCGCTTACTATGTGCCAAGCACTGTTCTAAACACTGGAGAGGATACAAGGTGATCAGGTTGTCCCACGTGGGGCTCCCAGTCTTAATCCCCATTTTCCAGATGAGGTAACTGAGGCCCAGAGAGGTGAAGTGACTTGCCCAGAGTCACACAGTTGATAAGAGGTGGAGCTGGGATTTGAACCCATGACCTCTGACTCCCAAGCCCATGCTCTTCCCTCTGAGCCACGTTGAATTTCATTCATTCGTTCAGTCGTATTTATTGAGCGCTTACTGTGTGCAGAGCACTGGACTAAGCGCTTCCCTGTATGGGCCATTGACCTTTTCTCCCCTTTCTAGACTGTGAACCTACCGTTGGGTAGGGACCGTCTCTACATGTTGCCAACTTGGACTTCCCAAGTGCTTAGTCCAGTGCTCTGCACACAGTAAGCGCTCAATAAATACGATGGAATGAATGAATGAATTGGGAAGTACAAGTTGGCAACAGATAGAGATAACAATACTAATAATGATGGCATTTATTAAGCGCTTACTATGTGCAACGCACTGTTCTAAGCACTGGGGAGGTTGCAAGGTGATCAGGGTGTCCCCCGGGGGGCTCACAGTCTTAATCCCCATTTTCCAAATGAGGTAACGGAGGCCCAGAGAAGTGAAGTGACTTGACCAAAGTCACCCAGCTGACAAGTGGTGGAGCCGGGATTTGAACCCATGACCTCTGACTCCAAAGCCCGGGCTCTTTCCACTGAGCCATGCTGCTTCTCTATGGTCCCTACCCAACAAGTTGAATGAACAAATGAATCCCGTGACCCCCCATCCCCTCTCCTTTCAACTCCACCCCCTCACCCTTTGACTCCGTCCCTTCTGCCCCCTCACCCCGGGACTGTGCCCCCTCACCCCGGGACTCTGCCCTCTCGCCCCGCGGCTCCCTCGGGACCTCGGCCTCCCCGGGGTTCGGTTGTCCCCTCCCGTTTGGACCGGGAGTTTCTTGGGGTGGGGTGGGATTTCCTGGGGGGCACAAATGCCGTCCCCTAGACTCACCGTCCATGGGCACCCCACCTGGGGTTCTGGGAGGCCCAGAGCCCCCGCCGGGGTCCATTCCTCCCCTCCCACTTGGACCGGGGAGTCTCTGGGGGCGGCGGGGGTCTCCTGGGGGGGCACAGACCCCTTCGGCCGCCCTCACCGGCCGCCCACCCCCCCGCCCAGAGGTACTGCGCGGTCTACAGCCACCGGCCGGCCAGACTGCTGGAGGAGCAGATCGAGGGCGCCCGCCGCAGGGTCTCCCAGCTGCAGCTGAAGATCCGGCAGGAGACGGGCAGCGTGGGGGTGAGGGGCGGCTCCTCGCCGCCGGGCACCCCGGGCGGACGGGTGCCCCCGAGGGCGCGTGCCCCCGGGGTGGGGCGGGGGCGCCGGGGATCTTCCCCCCATTTGACAGACAAGGAGACCGAGGCCCAGAGCGGGCAGGCGACCAGTGTGGGGTCACCCACGGGCTCTAGACCGCGCCATTCCGGACTCCTTCCGCCGGGATCCCGCTGCCTCCCTAAATTGCACGGCCTACGGGGTAGAGCCAGCGCTCAGGAGTCAGAGGGTCCTGGGTTCTAATAATAATAATAATAATAATGATGATGATGGCATTTGTTAAGCGCTTACTACGTGCGAAGCACTGTTCTAAGCGCTGGGGGGATACAAGGGGATGAGGTTGTCCCATGGGGGGCTCACACTGTTCATCCCCATTTGACAGATGAGGGAACTGAGGCTCAGAGAAGTGAAGTGACTTGCCCCAGGTCACACAGCAGACATGGCGAAGCGGGATTGGAACCCACAATTTCTGACTCCCAAGCCCGGGATCTTTCCACTGAGCCACGCTGCCTCTCTGTGGTATTTGTTAAGTGCTTACTATGTGCCAAGCACTGTTCTAAGCGCTGGGGGTGGATGCAAGGCGGTCAGGTTGTCCCACGTGGGGCTCCCAGTCTTCACCCCCATTTTACAGATGAGGGAACTGAGGCACAGAGAAGTGAAGTGGCTTGCCCAAGTTCACACAGCGGACAAGTGGCGGAGCCGGAATTAGAACCCACATCCTCTGACTCCCAAGCCCGGGCTCTTTCCACTAAACCACGCCGCTGTGTGACCTTGGGCAAGTCACTTCACTTCTCAGGACCTCAGTTCCCTCATCTGTAAAATGGGGGGGGTGTGATTTTGACCCCACGTGGGACAGGGACTGTGTCCAACTCGATTTGCTTGCTTCTATCCCGGCGCTCAGTACAGTGCCTGGCACATATTGAGCCCTTAACAAACGCCGTCATTATTATTATTATTAAATGGCCCCAGCCCCACTGGGCTGGTACAGAGAGCTACTAGAGAGGTGGGGCGGGACGGGAGGCGTTTCACCAGTGCTCTGACCCCTTCCCGTGCCCCCCAAGGAGGCTCCGCGTTCCCACAGCGATGGAAACCGTGCCCACCACGGGTCATCGGAGGGTGAGTCCCGCCCCCCGCTTCCCACCCCCAGCTCCGGGGCCTGCGGGTTTGACCCAAATCCCACCCGCTTCAAGGTCCCGCCCCGGCCCCCGAAGTCCTTGGGACGAGCCCTTCCCTCTCTGAGTTCCCCGAGACCCCCCGGGGCTCCCATCCCTTGGGCCCCTCCCTCGCCCCGGCCGTGGTGGGCGGGAGGGCGGCCGACGGCATCCCCGGGGTCCGGAGGCGGGGGCGGGTCCGGCCCGTGGGTGACCCCGAACCCGTGCCCGCCTCCGCAGGCCGCCACTCGCTGGATTCGCAGGACGGGGACAGCGGCCTGGAGTCCGGGCCCGAACGCCTCCCCTCCGGGAACGAGGTCAGTCCCGCCGGGAGGCCGCCGGAGTTGGGTCCTCCCCGCCCGCTCGGGCCGGGAGAGCATCCCGGGGTCGCGGGCCGGACGCCGGCCTCACGTCCCCGCCGGCCGGCCCTCTCCCCCAGTCGCTGCCGAGTTGGAAGTCGGTGTTCCTGGACCCCGGCCCCGACAGCCCGCGCACCTCGCCCGTCGTCGCGGCCCGGGGGGCCCAGCGGCACCGGCGCCAGGGCTCGGAACCGCCCCCCGGGCCCGACCCCGAACAGGTGAGCCGCCCCGGGCCGCGACCACCGGATCGGGTACTTCCCCCCATCCCGTGGTCCTCCCGGTTCCTCTCCGGATCCATGGCCCCTCACGCTTCCCCGAGGGGCAGGGCGGCCCGGCCGGGGGTAAGAAGGAAGGCCTCGAGCCGCCTCTCCCGCCAGTTCCCTGAGGCCAACGGCGAAGCGGCGGAAAACGGGGCGAGGGGCGCTCCGGTTGCCCGGGGCTCTCTGGGCCAGCGGTCCGGCTGACCCACGTCCAGCCTCGACCCAGCGGGCGCCCAGTCAGGCCTCTCGGGGGGCGTGAGAGCGGGCGGGGAGCTTCGCCCAGTGCTCTGCACACAGTAAGCGCTCAATAAATACAATTGAACGAATGAATGAATGACCTCCTGCCCCCGATCCGCGCCTCTTCCCTCCAGGGCTCCGATGGCAGCCCGAGACCCCTGATCATCGGCCCGGAAGAAGATTACGACCCGGGTTATTTCAACAACGAGGTAACGGGCGGCGGCATCTCAGCCCGCCCAGCTCCGTCCGGGGGCCGGGCCGTCGGGCAGATGGGACGAGGGGGCCGGGCCCGGCCGCCCGCCTCCGGTGACCCCGTGTCTCCGGCCGGGCAGTGTGACGCCCTGTTCCAGGACCTGGAGAAACTCAAAGCCCGGCCTGCCCACCTGGGCGTCTTCCTGCGGTACATCTTCGCCCAGGCCGACCCCAGCCCCCTGGTGAGTCCGAGAGGGGCCCGCCCTGCCCTCCCTACGGTGACCCACTCACCCACCACCATCATCATCATCATCAATCGTATTTATTGAGCGCTTACTATGTGCACAGCACTGTACTAAGCGCTTGGGAAGTACAAATTGGCAACATATAGAGACAGTCCCTGCCCAACAGTGGGCTCACAGCCTAAAAGGGGGAGACAGAGAACAAAACCAAACATACTAACAAAATAAAATAAATAGAATAGATATGTACAAGCAAAATAAATAGAGTAATAAATATGTACAAACATATATACATATATACAGGTGCTGTGGGGAAGGGAAGGAGGTAAGATGGGGGGAAGGAGAGGGGGAGGGGGGGTTCCCAGTTCCCCCCCGCCCCGGCCCGGCAGCAAATGCCAATGATGGCATTTGTAAGGCGCTTACTATGTGCCAGACACTGCCTATTGGGCATAGGGGGCATCCATCACAGGCCGCTCAGGGCAGCCGTGGGGTTGGAAAGATTCGGGGGCGGTAACCGTCCCCCACCCCAAAAGCCCCGCTCGCAATTCCTTACACCTTCTCCTTCCACCCTGTAGTAACCGCTTACCAAATACTACCGGAGAAGCAGCGTGGCCCAGGCCCGGGTGTGGGACGGACCTGGGTTCTAATTCCCGGTCTGCTGGGGGACCTTGGCCAAGTCACTTCACCTCTCAGGGCCTCAGTTCCCTCGTCTGTAAAATGGGGGTGGAGACCGTGAGCCCCACGTGGGATGGGTAGGGACTGTCTCTATATGTTGCCAATTTGTACTTCCCAAGCACTTAGTACAGTGCTCTGCACACAGTAAGTGCTCAATAAATACGATTGATGATGATGGGGATTGGGTCCAACCCGATTTGCTCGTCTCCACCCCAGCGCTCGGTACAGTGCCTGGCACGTAGTGAGCGCGTAATGAGTACCACAGTTATAATCCTCCAGTGACTGTCCGGTGTTTTCTTTCCTCCACCCCACCCCGGGTCCTTCCCCTAGCTCTTCTACCTGTGCGCCGAGGTTTTCCAGCAGACCAGCCCCAAGGATTCCAGGAATCTGGGCAAGATCATCTGGAATGTTTTCCTGGAAAAGAACGCAGTAAGCAGCCGGAGTGGGGGATGGAGAGCGGGGGCGAGAGGGACGAGGGAAGGGGCGGCCTGTGCCGGGAGGTCCGGGGTCAGCAGGCCGTTGATCAATTGTGTTTACTGAGCGTTTCCTGTGCACGGGGGCACTGTACTGAGCGCTTGGGAGAGTCCAGTAGAGCGATATAACAGACACGTTCCCTGCCCACAGTGAGCTTACAGTCCAAAGGGGGAGACAGACATTAATAGAAATAAATGGTAGGACCCGGCCTCGGATTGAGAAGCAGCGTGGCTCAGTGGAAAGAGCCCGGGCTTTGGAGTCAGGGGTTGTGGGTTCAAATCCCGGCTCCGCCACTTGTCAGCTGGGTGACTTGGGGCAAGTCACTTCTCTGGGCCTCAGTACCCTCATCTGTAAAAGGGAGATGAAGACTGTGAGCCCCCCGTGGGACAACCTGAACACCTTGTAACCTCCCCAGCGCTTAGAACGGTGCTTTGCACGTAGTAAGCGCTTAATAAATGCTATCATTATTATTATTATTATTATTATTATGGGTTCAAATCCCAGCTCCGCCAGTTGTCAGCTGGGTGACTTTGGGCAAGTCACTTCACTTCTCTGGGCCTCAGTTCTCTCATCTGTGAAATGGGAATGAAGACTGTGAGCCCCCCAGGGGACAACCTGATCACCTTGTAACCTCCCCAGCGCTTAGAACAGTGCTTTGCACATAGTAAGCGCTTAATAAATGCTATCATTATTATCATTATTATCATTATTATTATGGGTTCAAATCCCAGCTCCGCCAGTTGTCAGCTGGGTGACTTTGGGCAAGTCACTTCACTTCTCTGGGCCTCAGTGACCTCATCTGGAAAATGGGGGTGAAGACTGTGAGCCCCCCAGGGGACAACCTGATCACCTTGTAACCTCCCCAGCGCTTAGAACAGTGCTTTGCACATAGTAAGGGCTTAATAAATGCCATCATTATTATTATTGTTATTACTGTTATTACTAAGCGCTGGGGTACATCCAAGCTAATCAGGTTGGACGCAACCCCCGTCCCACCTGGGGCTGACCGTCTCAGTCCTCATTTTACAGATGAGGACACTGAGGCACAGAGAAGTCGTGCCCGAGGTCACACAGCCGGGGGTGGCCTCCTCCCGCCTGTGGGTGTCCGTGTCCCTCGCTCTGGAGAAGATTCCTTCCTCCCCGCTTTTCCGGGCTCAGGGATTCGTTGCTCCATAATGCCCTCCTCCTGTCCCTCCTCCCCGCTTCGCTCCGTCCTTCCTCCTCCCACTTCCTTCCTCCTGAACTCCAGTGGGCTCAGAGTTTTCCCCGCTATCCCACCGGATTCTCTCCCACTGCGGTCTGCCTTTCCCCCATCCCGGTGAGGGCCCGGACAACAGCTGGTGGGCACCCTCGCCCTCCCTCCGCCCCTTCCCGGAATCCTCCGGGGCTGCGCGGATAATAATAACGATGGCATTTGTTAAGCGCTTACTATGTACCAAGCACTGTTCTAAGCGCTGGGGAGGATACACATGGATACACATGGGACATCCCCACTTTATAGATGAGGGAACTGAGGCACAGAGAAGCTGAGTGACTTGCCCAAGGTCACCCAGCTGACAATCGGCAGAGCCGGGGTTTGCACTCGTGACCTCTGACTCCCGAGCCCGGGCTCTTTCCACCGAGCCACGGCGGATGGCGATCCTGCCTCCCCGCCTCGGCCTCCCCTTCCCCGGGTCGGTGGGCCCGAACGGGGGCGGCGAGAGGATGGAGGGGGCGGGCGGGGCGGGAGTTTGGGATGTTCCTCTTCTCCCGCCGCCCGGATTCTTGCCGACCCGTCCCGGGCTCCGTTAATCGAACTCTTCCCCGCCCGGCTTCCAGCCCCTCAGAGTGAAGGTCCCCGAGGTGGTACTGGCTGAAGTCGGTAAGCGTTCGACCCCGGGACCGGGGGCGGGCGGGGTGGGTAAGTCCTTTGAGACCCCCCTCCTGGGTGGGCACATCGGGGGGAGCCGCCAGCCGGGCCCATCCCTCCCGGCTCAGCCCCCACCCCCCGCCAGACCTTCGCCTGAGGAACAACGAGGACGTGAGAGGCGCCATGTCGGAGGCGCAGGCGGCCGCGTTGCCGGAAATTCAGGAGCAGATCCAGGACTACAGGTGCCCCGCGGGGGGATGGAGGGCGGTCGTGGGGCGGGGAGGGCGAGGGTGCCCCTCCTGTGTCTACCCGCGTGTCCCCCCGATCTAATCCCGACTCTGCCGCTTGTCAGCCGGGGCGAGTCACTTAACTTCTCCGAGCCTCAGTTACCTCATCTGTAAAACGGGGGTGAAGACTGGGAGCCCCCTCCGTGGGCACCCCTCTCTGCCCGCGGGTCCCCCGCCCGCCCTCTGACTCTCCGCCCTCCGCTCGGCCCCGGTCTCCGCCGATCGCGCCCGGCAGGAGGAAGCGCACGATGGGGCTGGGCAACCTGTACGGGGAGAACGACCTGCTGGACTTGGACGGTGACCCGCTGCGGGAGCGAGAGCTGGCCGAGAAGCAGCTCGTGGCCCTCGGGGACCTCGTGTGAGTGCCCTGCCCAGCCCCGGCGTCATCCCTCTCTGCCACTGTGGGCAGCGAGGTGGGAGGGGGAGAGGATGAAGGTCGCCTCGGGGCCGGACCGGCCGCCCCTCGACCGGGCCTTAGGGCTGGAGGGTGTGGGCATCCTGCTGGCACCATGCTCGTCGCCACGGTAACGGGCCTGGCGCCGTGGGGTGGGACGGCCGGCCGGAACCGCCTCTGGCGGGGGCCCAGACCTTGGCCACCCCAGGGTGCCGCAGGGCCCTGGCGGAGGAGGAGGGGCGTGGGGATGAGAAAGGCCGGTGGCGGAATCAGAGATGGGGCAACCTCCTGCTCCGCCCCAACCCTGGGAGCCACCCGGGGAGAAGCCGGGCCCGGCCGGCCCACGGGGGCATGGGAGAGAGCGGGGGCCGCCGGGATGACTGCGGGGGCTTCTGGATAAAACAAGGTTCACACCCGCACGCACACACACCCCCACCCTCCTCCGAGAGCCCGCAGGGTCGTTGGGGAGAGCTGGCCGACGGGGCCGGGCGGAAGGGTGGGGCGAGGGGGAAGTTGTGGCCGAACCACCGACCGCTCAGCCAGAGCCGGCCCCGGGGAGGAAAGCGGCAGCGGGTAGGCGGGCCCGGGGAGGGGATGTGGGGCATCTTCCCGCACCTCCCACCCACCCACCCCCGATAACCGGGGAGCGCTGAAACGCGGGGGGCTCTCCGGGCTCCCAGAGCCTCTGGAGGTGTCAGACCTCCTCCCCCACGGGCAGGGAGAGGTCGGAGGTTAAACTCGTCCCGTCCCCCACCGCTGCCGTCCGCCCTTTCCCCGGCCTTGGGAGGTCGAGGTCAAACCCCAAACTCCCCGAGTGCAGGCCGGAGGGAAGCGGGCCCCGGACCCGGCGGGACGCCCCTTCCCGTCACCCCCGCGTCCCCCACTGAGACGAGAACCAGATACGCGATCCGCCTCGGGGAAATTGGTCCATTTTTCCCAATAACGTTCGGAAAACGCTTGCAGCTGCCCCGACTAAGCTGATTAGGCGGCTTCCGGCTCCGACCCGGTCCCCCTCCTCCCGCTGTCCTCCTCACCCCGCCGGTCCCCCGCCTCTCCCCGCCCAACCCATCTCCCTAGCTTCCGATCGGCGCAGGGCCTGGGAGACTTGCATCCTCGAGGTGCCCTGGGTGACCCGGGGCAGGGCCGCTTACCCTCTCTGGGCCTTGGCGGGGAGAGTCATGCCAGCCCGCCTTGAGGGATGCTGGGAGGAACGGCGGGACGGGGGCTGGGCGACCCCCCGCCAGGCCCGCTCCGGATGAGCGCGCTCCATCTCTGTCACCGTCACGTTGTTGTTGACACCGATCCCTTAGGTGGTCCCGGGGTGGGGGGCCGTCACGGGCTGTGGTTTCGACTCCACCCCCCGGCGGGATACCGGCTGTCGGGGCCCGTGGCCGTCTCCGGTCTCGGTGGGGTTTCGGCTGCTCCCGGCCCCCCGCCCCCCAGCTTCTCCCTGCTCTCTTCCCGCCTCCCCTTCGCCCACCAAACCTATCCAGCATTCCCAGCCTCCTCACCTCTCCATCCTCTCTCCCCCTCCAGGTCCCGCTATGAGGAAGAAAGGAGGTGAGACGGCAACGTGGAGGAGGAGGGGATGGGAGGGGTTGGCTCCTCAACCAAGGACCCTGGGGTGGGAGAGGTGCAAAGCAGTGGGCAGGGATGGGACTGGGGAGGAGGGGGCAGCGGACCGGACCCCCAGGGTGCAGGGAAACAGAGATCCCGAGCCCTCCACTGCAGGCCCGGGGGAGTGCCGGCCTTGGGCCTCTCGCCGAACCCCCGAATGTCGCTCTGTAGGGACGCCCCCTCCCCCTCGGCAAACGGCGGAGGCCCCCCCCAAGAGCCCAGGGCTAAGGCCGAGAGGGCCCGTCCGCCCCACCGCCCCCCGTGGGGAGGCCGTGGGGTCTGACACGGGGGGGATCCCGCCTTCCCGTCACCCCCAGCGTCGCCATGGACTTCGCGCTGAGCACATACGTCAACCACGCCGGCCTCCGCGGGAAGGAGGCCCGGTCCTCCGGCCCGGCCGACAAGACCCCGAGCGCCCCGGACAGGGAAAAGTGGCTCCCCTTCTTCCCCAAAGCCAAGAAGGTGACCCGCCCCCCCCGTCCGGCCCTCCGGGGAGCTGAGCCTCCGGGGAGCTGAGCCTCCCCCCTCCCCGGGTTGGGGGTGGGGGCGGGCTGTCCAGTCAGCCCCCCCCACCCCGTGACCCTCCGTCTCCTCTCCCGCCCGCCCCCCGCAGAGCAGCAACTCCAAGAAGGAGAGAGACGCGCTTGAGGACCGAAAACGTAATCCCATCCTCAAGTACATCGGGAAACCCAAGGGGTCCTCACAGAGCAGTGAGTCACCTGGACTGGGCGGGGGGGGGGGGGGGGGGGTTCCACCGGTCGCTTCGGGGACCCCCGGGGTGGGCCCGGGGCCCGGGCGGAACCTCCCCCCAAAACCGCCCCACCCCCCAGCTCCGTCCCCGGCCACGGTTGCTAGGGTCCCTAAAACCCCAAGCTTCCTCCCGGTTCCCCAACCTTCCCCATCCTGCCTTTCCCCGCCTCCTTGTCCCCCGCTGGGATCGCTGGTCTTGTTGAAGGGCTCCCGGCCCCCCTCCACACCCCCCTTCATCTCCCCCCACCGCCCTTCCCATCTCATCTCCGCCTCCCAGCTCTCCGTTGTCCATCCACCCGGTTTTCGTTTTGGTGCCGGTCGGTGGGACTGACCGCCCCCGCCCGGGGGCAGGGGATGTTTAATTTTGACTTTTCATGGTTTGTGTTTTCCGTTTCATTTCCTTTTAGCATTTCATGTCCCCCTGTCCCCCGTGGAAGGTAATCAGCTTGGGTGTTGGCGTTTGGCTCTTGGGTCTGATTTGGGGACAGGCGGGCTCTGGTTCTGTGCGCTCCGCACCACCCCGCCGTCCAGCCCCCAGCCTCCTCCCCTACCCCGCTGCCGCTGTGTTATCCTTCTTTCATCATCACCACCTCCGCACCCTCTGCATCTCCTCCTGGTCCTCCTCCTCCACCTGCTCCTTTCCTCATCTTCTCTGCATGCTCCCCTTCCTCCTGTTTATCTCCTCTACTTGCTCCTCTTCCCCCGCTCTTCCTCCACATGCTGCTCTTCCTCCTCCTCTTCCACTTGCTCCTTTTCCTCCTCTTCTTCCTCCTCTCTTCATCCACTTGCTCCTCTTCTTCCTCATCTCCTCCTCCACTTGGTCCTCTTCCTCTTGGTTATTTCCTCTACTTGCTCCTCTTCCCCCGCTCTTCCTCATCTCTTCCTCCACATGTTCCTCTTCCTCCTGCCCCTCTTCCACTTGCTCCCTTTCCTCCTCTTCTTCCTCCTCTCTTCATCCACTTGCTCCTCTTCTTCCTCATCTCCTCCTCCACTTGGTCCTCTTCCTCCTGGTTATCTCCGCTACTTGCTCATCATCCCCTGCTCTTCCTCTTCTCTTCCTCCAAATGCTCCTCTTCCTCCTGCCCCTCTTCCACTTGCTCCTTTTCCCCCTCTTCTTCCTCATCTCTTCACCCTCTTGCTCCTCTTCTTCCTCATCTCCTCCTCCACTTGGTCCTCTTTCTCCTGGTTATCTCCTCTACTTGCTCCTCTTCCCCCGCTCTTCCTCATCTCTTCCTCCACATGCTCCTCTTCCTCCTGCTTATCTCCTCTACTTGCTCCTTTTCCTCCTCTTCTTCGTCTCCTCAACTTGCTCCTCTTCCTCATCTCTTCCCCCTCTTGCTCCTCTTCCTCCTGCTCCTCCTCATCTCCTCCTCCAGTTGTTTCTCCTCCTCCTGCCCACCTCATCTCCTTAACTTGCTTCTCTTTCTCCTTATCTCCTCCTCCACTGGCTCCTCTTCTTCCTTGTCTCCTCCAGTTGGTCCTCTTCTTTCTGCTCCTCATCTCCTGCACAAGCTCCTCTTCTTGCCCCACCTCCACTTGCTCCTTTTCCTTCTCCTCATCCCATCCTTCACTTGTTCCTCTTCCTCCTCATCCTCCCCTCCACTCGCTCTTCTCCTCCTGCCCCTCCTCATCTCCATAACTTGCTCCTCTTCCTCCTCATCTCCTCCTCCACTTGTTCTTCTTCCTCCTGCTCCTCATCTCCTCCGCATGCTCCTCTTCTTGCCCCTCCTTCCCGTGCTCTGTTTCCTCCTGCTCCTCCTTATCTCCTCCTCCTGCTCCTCTTCCTTCTGCTCCTCATCTCCTCCGCATGCTCCTCTTCTTGCCCCTCCTCCCCGTGCTCCGTTTCCTCCTGCTCCTCCTCATCTCCTCCTCCACTTGGTCCTCTTCTTCCTGCTCCTCATCTCCTCTGCATGCTCCTCTTCTTGCCCCTCCTCATCTCCTCCTCCGCTCGCTCTTCTCCTCCTGCCCCTCCTCGTCTCCTGCTTCACTTGCTCTTCTTCCTCCTTCTGCTCCTCATCTCCATAACTTGCTCCTCTTCCACCTCATCTCCTCCTCCACCTGCTCCTCTTCTCCCTGCTCATCTCCTCCGCATGCTCCTCTTCTTGCCCCTCCTCCCGTGCTCCGTTTCCTCCTGCTCCTCCTCATCTCCTCCTCCACTTGGTCCTCTTCTTCCTGCTCCTCATCTCCTCCGCATGCTCCTCTTCTTGCCCTTCCTTATCTCCTCCTTCACTTGTTCTTCCTCATCTCCCCCTCCACTCGCTCTTCTCCTCTTGCCCCTCCTCCACTTCCTTCTCTTCTTCCTCCTACTGCTCCTCATCTCCTCCACCATTTGCTCCTCTTCCTCCTGCCCCTCATCTCTTTAATTTGCTCCTCTTCCTCCTCACCTCCTCCTCCACTTGCTTCTCTTCCTCCTGTTCCTCATCTCCTCCTCCACTCCTCCTTCACTTGTTCCTCTTCCTCCTCATCTCCCCCTCCACTCGCTGTTCTCCTCGTACTCCTCCTCATCTCCTCCTCTACTTCTTCTCTTCCTCCTGCTCCTCATTTCCTTCTCCCTTTGCTCCTCTTCCTCCTCATCTCCTTCACTTGCTCCTCTTCCTCATCTCGTCCCCTTCCTCCTCATCTCCTCTCTTCGTCCTTATCTCCCCCTCCTCTTGGTCATCTTCTTCCGGCTCCTCATCTCCACATGCTCCTCTTCTTGCCCCTCCTCCACTTGCTCCTTTTTCTCCTCCTCATCCCCTCCTTCAGTTGTTCCTCTCCCTCCTCATCTCCCCCTCCACTCGCTCTTCTCCTCCTGCCCCTCCTCATCTCCTGCTTCACTTGCTCCTCTTCCTCCTGTCCCTCCTCATCTCCTTAACTTGCTCCTCTTCCTCCTCATCTCCTCCTCCACTTGGTCCTCTTCTTCCTGCTCCTCATCTCCTCCGCATGCTCCTCTTCTTGCCCCTCCTCATCTCCTCCTTCACTTGTTCCTCTTCCTCCTCATTTCCCCCTCCACTCGCTGTTCTCCTCCTGCCCCTCATCTCCTCCTCCACTTCCTTCTTTTCATCCTACTGCTCCTCATCTCCTCCACCATTTGCTCCTCTTCCTCCTGCCCCTCCTCATCTCCTTAACTTGCTCCTCTTCCTCCTCATCTCATCCACTTGGTCCTCTTCTTCCTGCTCCTCATCTCCTCCACATGCTCCCCCTCTTACTCCTTTTTCTCCTCCTCATCTCCTCCTTCAGTTGTTCCTCTCCCTCCTCATCTCCCCCTCCACTCGCTCTTCTCCTCCTCCTCCTCCTCTCCTCCTCTACTTCTTTTCCTCCTGCTGCTCCTCATCTCCTCCTCCATTTGCTCCTCTTCCTCCTCATCTCCTCCTCCACTTGCTCCTCTTCCTCCTCACCACTTTCTCCTCTTCCTCCTCATCTCCTTATCTTGCTCCTCTTCCTCCTCATCTCGTCCACTTCCTCCTCATCTCCCCTCTTCCTCCTCATCTCCCCCTCCACTTGGTCCTCTTCTTCCTGCTCCTCATCTCCACATTCTCCTCTTCTTGCCCCTCCTCCATTTGCTCCTTTTTCTCCTCCTCATCTCCTCCATCAGTTATTCCTCTTCCTCCTCATCTCCCCCTCCACTCGCTGTTCTCCTCCTCCTCCTCCTCTCCTTACTTCTCTTCCTCCTGCTGCTCCTCATCTCCTCTTCCATTTGTTGCTCTTCCTCCTGCCCCTCCTCATCTCCTTAACTTGCTCCTCTTCTTCCTCATCTCCTCCTCCACTTGCTCCTCTTCTTCCTCCTCACCACTTTCTCCTCTTCCTCCTCGTCTCATTTCGCTCCTCTTCCTCCTCATCTCATCCACTTAATCCTCGGCTCCCCTCTTCCTCCTTGTCTCCTCCACTTTCTCCTCTTCCTCCTCAGCTCCCCCTCCACCTGCTCCTCCTCTCCTCCGCATGCTCCTCTTCTTGCCCCTCCTCCACTTGCTCCTCTTCCTCCTCCATCTCCCTCGCCACCCCCGTCCCCCCACCCCAGACATGGGGACCCCCTCCTTCAAAGCCTCCAGTCCCTCCAGGGACCCGAAGTAGAAAGGGATCAGTCGACACCCTGCCAAGATCCCCCACCTTTGGGGGGCGGGTGTCGGGGCACAATTAGGGAGAGAGCTAAGGCTTTGAGCGAGAGTTGGGAGTGAGATTGGGGGTAAGGCCAGGTGTGCCCACCTCGCGGAAAGAGGTTTGGGCAGAGGGGACGCCAGCTAGGATGCGTCGCCCTAAGGCACGGGTCAGGGACCGCGTCGGGCCGCTGCCCGCCCCATCCACCCACCCGGTTTCCCGAACGGCCTTCCCGATAGCCAGAGGCCGAGGGCCGAGCGGGGGTCCTGGACCTGGCAGGGGCCGGGGGGCGGGGAGCAGTGGCGGCAGTGGGGGGGTCTCCCCCCCAGTCCACACTCACCCCGTCCCCCTCCATCCCGGCCCCCGCCAACAGTCAAACCCGGGAACGTGCGGACCATGATCCAACACTTCGAGAACAGCCAGAACTACGGCGCCCCGGCCGCGGCGGGGCCTCCCGGCCAGCGGTTGTCCACTGGCAGCTTCCCTGAAGACCTGCTGCCCGGAGACACGTGAGTGGGGGGCGGGGGTTCGGCCCTGGACCCCAGCATCGCCTAGTAATGATAAGCAGCGTGGCTCAGTGGAAAGAGCCCGGGCTTTGGAGTCAGTAGTCATGGGTTCAAATCCTGGCTCTCCCAGTTGTCAGCTGGGTGACCTTGGACAAGTCAGCTTTTCTGTGCCTCAGTTCCCTCATCTGGAAAATGGGGATGAAGACTGTGAGCCCCCCGTGGGACAACCTGATCACTGCGTAACCTCCCCAGCGCTTAGAACAGTGCTTTGCATGTAGTAAGTGCTTAATAAATGCCATTATTATTAATAATGGTATTTGTTCAGCGCTTACTGTGTGCCAAGCAGTAGTAATAATAATAATAATAATGATAGCAGTTATTAAGTGCTTAAAGAGCATGAGTCTGAAAGTCAGAAGGATGTGGGTTCTAAGGTCGGCTCCACCACTTCTCTGGTGTCTGACCCTGGGCGGGTCACTTCATTCATTCATTCAGTCGTATTTGTTGAGCGCTCACTGTGTGCCAAGCACTGTACTGAGCGCTTGGGGAAGTATGCTTCTCTAGACCTCAGTTCCCTCATCTGGAAAATGGGGATTGAGACTGTGAGCCCCACGTGGGATGGGGACTGTGTCCGACCCCGTTTGCCGGAATCCACCCCAGCGCTTAGTACAGTGCCTGGCACATAGTAAGTGCATAACAAGTACCGTGATTATTATTACTATTATCCACACCCCGCCAGCACAGCCCAGGTGATCAATCCCCACAAACCTCTGAGGCGATCTGGAGCGTGGCGTAGCAGAAAGAGCCTGGGCTTGGGAGTCGGAGGTCGTGGGTTCAAATCCCGGCTCTTCCGCTTATCAGCTGTGCGACTTTGGGCGAGTCACTTCTCTGGGCCTCAGTTCCCTTCGTTGTAAAATGGGGATGAAGGCTGTGAGCCCCACGTGGGACAATCTGATCACCTTGTATCCTCCCCAGCGCTTAGAACAGTGCTTTGTAGTAAGCGCTTAACAAATGCCATCGTTATTCTTCTTATTATTCATTCATTCATTCAATCGTATTGAGCGCTTACTGTGTGCAGAGCATTGTACTAAGGGCTTGGGAAGTACAAGTTGGCAACATATAGTGATGGTCCCTCTCCAACAGTGGGCTCACAGTCTAGAAGATTCTCTGGGCCTCAGTTCCCTCCTCTGTAAAATGGGGATGAAGGCTGTGAGCCCCATGTGGGACAACCCGATGACCTTGTATTTCCCCCAGTGCTTAGAACAGTGCTTGGTACATAGTAAGCACTTAACAAATACCTTCATCATCATCATCCCCGGGCTCCATCCCCTCCGGTTGACCTGGGTCTGAGCACGTTTTTTGTTTTTTTTTTTAATGACATTTATTAAGCACTTACTATGAGCAAAGCACTGTTCTAAGCACTGGGGAGGTTACAAGGTGATCAGGTTGTCCCACGGGGGGCTCACAGTCTTAATCCCCATTTTACAGATGGGGTAACTGAGGCCCAGAGAAGTGAAGTGACTTGCCCAAAGTCACACAGCTGACGTTTGTCCGACAGCTGCCGCTCGGAGGTGAAGCTGGGCCGTTCAGAGAGCCTGAAGGGACGGGAGGAGCTGAAAAGGTCACGCAAGGCGGAGAACGTCCCCCGCTCCCGCAGCGACGTGGACATGGACGCCGCCGCCGAGGCCGCCCGGCTCCACCAGTCCACGTCCTCCTCGGCCTCCAGCCTGTCCGCGAGGTCGGCCCCGGCCCTCCCCCCCCATCCTCCCTCCCCTCCCCGGAAAGGCCGGCGCTGGACGGCCGGACGGGGAGACCCCCTCCGATCCGTCCCCTCGGTTCAGCGGGCGATGCGGGGCTGGGCCGGTGAGAGACGGGAAGCGGTGTGACCTTGGGAGAATCGCTTCCCTTCTCCGGGCCTCAGTTACCTCCTCTGTAAAAGACGGCGAGCCCCGGGTCCAGCCTGGTTAGCTTTCTCTCTACCCCGGCACCTAGACCAGTGCCTGGCACCTAGTAAACGCTGAGTGACCTTGGGAGAATCGCTTCCCTTCCCCGGACCTCAGTTACCTCCTCTTTAAAAGACCACGAGCCCCGTGTCCAGCCTGATTAGCTTTCTCTCTACCCCGGCGCCTAGACCAGTGCCTGGCACCTAGTAAGCGCTGAGTGACCTTGGGAGAATCGCTTCCCTTCTCCGGGCCTCAGTTACCTCCTCTGTAAAAGACGGCGAGCCCCGGGTCCAGCCTGGTTAGCTTTCTCTCTACCCCGGCGCCTAGACCAGTGCCTGGCACCTAGTAAGCGCTGAGTGACCTTGGGAGAATCGCTTCCCTTCTCCGGGCCTCAGTTACCTCCTCTGTAAAAGACGGCGAGCCCCGGGTCCAGCCTGGTTAGCTTTCTCTCTACCCCGGCGCCTAGACCAGTGCCTGGCACCTAGTAAACGCTGAGTGACCTTGGGAGAATCGCTTCCCTTCTCCGGGCCTCAGTTACCTCCTCTGTAAAAGACGGCGAGCCCCGGGTCCAGCCTGGTTAGCTTTCTCTCTACCCCGGTGCCTAGACCAGTGCCTGGCACCTAGTAAGCGCTGAGTGACCTTGGGAGAATCTCTTCCCTTCTCCGGGCCTCAGTTACCTCCTCTGTAAAAGACGGCGAGCCCCGGGTCCAGCCTGGTTAGCTTTCTCTCTACCCCGGCGCCTAGACCAGTGCCTGGCACCTAGTAAACGCTGAGTGACCTTGGGAGAATCGCTTCCCTTCTCCGGGCCTCAGTTACCTCCTCTGTAAAAGACGGCGAGCCCCGGGTCCAGCCTGGTTAGCTTTCTCTCTACCCCGGCGCCTAGACCAGTGCCTGGCACCTAGTAAGCGCTGAGTGACCTTGGGAGAATCGCTTCCCTTCTCCGGGCCTCAGTTACCTCCTCTGTAAAAGACGGCGAGCCCCGGGTCCAGCCTGGTTAGCTTTCTCTCTACCCCGGCGCCTAGACCAGTGCCTGGCACCTAGTAAGCGCTGAGTGACCTTGGGAGAATCGCTTCCCTTCTCCGGGCCTCAGTTACCTCCTCTGTAAAAGACGGCGAGCCCCGGGTCCAGCCTGGTTAGCTTTCTCTCTACCCCGGCGCCTAGACCAGTGCCTGGCACCTAGTAAACGCTGAGTGACCTTGGGAGAATCGCTTCCCTTCTCCGGGCCTCAGTTACCTCCTCTGTAAAAGACGGCGAGCCCCGGGTCCAGCCTGGTTAGCTTTCTCTCTACCCCGGTGCCTAGACCAGTGCCTGGCACCTAGTAAGCGCTGAGTGACCTTGGGAGAATCTCTTCCCTTCTCCGGGCCTCAGTTACCTCCTCTGTAAAAGACGGCGAGCCCCGGGTCCAGCCTGGTTAGCTTTCTCTCTACCCCGGCGCCTAGACCAGTGCCTGGCACCTAGTAAGCGCTGAGTGACCTTGGGAGAATCGCTTCCCTTCTCCGGGCCTCAGTTACCTCCTCTGTAAAAGACGGCGAGCCCCAGGTCCAGCCTGGTTAGCTTTCTCTCCACCCTGGCCCCTAGACCAGTGCCTGGCACCTAGTAAATGCTGAGTGACCTTGGTAGAATCGCTTCCCTTCTCCGGGCCTCAGTTATGTCCTCTGTAAAAGACGGCGAGCCCCACGTGAGACGGGGACTGTCTCCAGCCTGATTAGCTTTCTCTCTACCCCGGCCCCTAGACCAGTGCCTGGCACGTAGTAAACACCTAGCAAATACCGTTTCATTAAAGAAAGAAAAAAGAGGGGACTGGGGCTAGATTTGAGGAGCAGGGGGTGGGGCCGAAGGAAGGGAGACAGAGGGAGTCGGACCCCCCCAGATGGGTGATGGGAGGGCAGGGCCAATTAGAGAAGGGACAGGGAGGCCTGCACAGCTGCTGATGGTGTCTTCTATTCCCTTCCCACTTTCCAGGTCCTTAGAGAACCCCACTCCGCCGTACACCCCCAAAATGGGCCGCAGGTGAGTGTTGAGGACGACTCGCGGCCCCCGCCCCGGTGGTCTTTGGGGACCCTCCCTCCCTATACCGGATCAATCAATCAATCAATCAATCGTATTTATTGAGCGCTTACTATGTGCAGAGCACTGTACTAAGCACTTGGGAAGTACAAATTGGCATCACATAGAGACAGTCCCTACCCAACAGTGGGCTCACAGTCTAAAAGGGGGAGACAGAGAACAGAACCAAACATACCAACAAAATAGAAATGTACAAGTAAAATAAATAAATAAATAAATAGAGTAATAAATATGTACAACCATATATACATATATACAGGTGCTGTGGGGAAGGGAAGGAGTTAAGACGGGGGGATGGAGAGGGGGACGAGGGGGAGGGGGAGAAGCAGCGTGGCCCAGTGGAAAGAGCCCGGGCTTGGGAACCAGAGATCACGGGTTCAAATCCGGTTCCACCACTTGTCAGCTGTGTGACTTTGGGCAATCACTTAACTTCTCTGAGCCTCGGTTCCCCCATCTGTAAAATGGAGATGAAGACTGGGAGCCCCACGTGGGACAATCTGATCACCTTGTATGCGCTTAACAAATGCCATCATTATTATTATTATTATTGGGAGCCAGAGGTCATGGGTTCCAATCCCGGCTCTGCCACACGTCTGCTGTGTGACCCTGGGCAAGTCACTTCACTTCTCTGAGCCTCGGTTCCCCCATCTGTAAAATGGGGATGAAGACTGGGAGTCCCACGTGGGACAATCTGATCATCTTGTATGCGCTTAACAAATGCCATCATTATTATTATTATTATTGGGAGCCAGAGGTCATGGGTTCCAATCCCAGCTCCGCCACACGTCTGCTGTGTGACCCTGGGCAAGTCACTTCACTTCTCTGAGCCTCAGTTCCCCCATCTGTAAAATGGGGATGAAGACTGGGAGCCCCACGGGGGACCACCTGATCACCTTGTAACCCCCTAGTGCTTAGAACAGTGCTTCGCACGTAGTAAGCGCTTAACAAATGTCGTCATTATTATTATGGAGGCCTGAATGTACACACTGACGAGTCTCCACCCCGGCCCCCCCATCCTGTGTCCCTCCCCCCCCGCCTCCCCTAACATCCCTCCCGGCCCTCCAGGAGCATCGAGTCCCCGAGCCTGGGCTTCCCCGGGGATTCCCTGCTTCCCCACCTCCGGGAGGACGACCCGGGCCAGCTGTCGGACCTGGAACCCGAGCCGGACGCCCAGAACTGGCGGCACACGGCCGGCCGGGACGTGGTGGCCGGCCTGAGCCAGCGAGAGATCGACCGGCAGGAAGTGATTAACGGTGAGGAGGGGGCCGGCGGGCTCAGAGGGGACGTAGCCGGGCGAGTGGCCGTCCCGGGATGGAGGGGCCGCGGCCCCCGGACTCACCTCTCCGCCCGCCGCCGGCCCAGAGCTGTTCGTCACGGAGGCGTCTCACGTGCGCACGCTGAGGGTGCTGGACGTCGTCTTCTACCAGCCCATGCGGAGGGACAACCTGCTGGCCCCCCAGGAGCTCACCTGCCTCTTCCCCAACCTCCCCGACGTCATCGACATCCACAGTGAGCCCCCCCACCGCTCCCCTCTCCCCTCTTCTTCCCGCACCCCCATCCCAGGCCGGGTGAGTCCAATCTGAGGGTGGGGGGCGGGAGAACCGAGCCCCCCAAAAGCCCGCAGGAGTGGCCGGCGGCCCCGGTCCCACCCGCGCCCCTCCGCCCTCAGACTCCTGGTGCGAGGCCATGAAGAAACTGCGGGAGAGCGGGCCCGTGGTCAAGGAAGTGGGCGACCTCATGCTGGCTAGGGTGAGCCCCCTCCCCATCCCGGGGAACCAACTCTGGGGGCCGGGGAGGGGGCTTCCGGCGGCGAGGGACGGGGAATGTATCTGTTCATTGCTATATTGTCCTCTCCCAAGCGCTTAGTACGGTGCCCTGCGCACAGTAAGCGCTCAATAAATACAGTTGAGCGAGGGAGTTCATTCATTCAGCGTGGCTCAGTGGAAAGAGCCCGGGCTTAGTATGGTGCTCTGCGCGCAGTAAGCGCTCAATAAATACAGTTGAGTGAGGGAATTCATTCATTCAGCGTGGCTCAGTGGAAAGAGCCCGGGTCGTGGGTTCGAATCCCGCCACATGTCTGCTGTGTGACCTTGGGCAAGTCACGTCTCTTCTCTGGGCCTCAGTGACCTCATCTGGAAAATGGGGATTAAAACTGTGAGCCCCCCCCAACCCCGGGACAACCTGATCAGCTTGTAGCCTCCCCAGCGCTTAGAACAGTGCTTTGCACGTAGTAAATGCTTAATAAATGCCATTATTATTATTATCATTAAAGTAAGTGCTCAGTAAATACGATTGAATGAATGAATGAAAGTAAGTGCTCAATGAATACGATGGAAGGAAGGAGGGAAGGCCTTGGGGGAGGCCAGGTGGGGAGCTGCAGTAGTTGGGGTCTGGGGGCCATGGAGGGGTGACCCCCCGCACCCCCCAGGACCTCTTTGGCGGGCAGGGTTTGGGGGTGCTCCGGGGGGGCCGGGGAGGGGAGGCCTGGCGCGGACCCCCTCTCCGCCCCCCCCCACAGTTCGACGGCGAGGGCCGGGAGGAGCTCCAGGAGGCGGCTGCCCGCTTCTGCTCGCAACAGTCCATCGCGCTGGAGATCATCAAGGCCAAGCAGCGCAAAGAGAGCCGCTTCCAGCTCTTCATGCAGGTGTGGCCGGGACCCCCGGCGTCGTCCCCCCGCGTCCCCCAGACCCCCCGACTTGCCGGACGGGAAGAAAGAGACCCGGGAAGGGGTCCGGAGGGTGGGACGTCCGGCCCGCCAGACGCCGCCCCCCCCGCCCCAACCCCCGGGGTCCCCGCAGGAGGCGGAGAGTCTCCCCCAGTGCCGCCGGCTCCAGCTGCGGGATCTGATCGTGGCCGAGATGCAGCGTCTGACCAAGTACCCGCTCCTCCTCGACAGCATCCTCAAGCACACAGACGGTGCGCGGGCCCGGGTGGTCGACTCCTTCCGACCTCTGACCCCTTCTGACCCCCCCACTGACCCTTTCTGCCTCCCCTCAACCCTCGCCCATCCCCGCCCACGCCTCCTGACCTCAGTTGTCAGTCAGTGGTATGTATCGGCTGTGTGACTTTGGGCCAGTCGCTTCACTTCTCTGGGCCTCAGTGACCTCATCTGGAAAATGGGGATTAAGATTCTGAGCCCCCCGTGGGACAACCTGATCACCTTGTATCCCCCCCTCCAGCGCTTAGAACAGTGCTTTGCACATAGTAAGCGCTTAACAGATACCATCATTATTATTATTATTATGTTGCCGACGTGTACTTCCCAAGCGCTTAGTCCGGTGCTCTGCACACAGTAAGCGCTCAATAAATACGATTGAATGAATGAATGAATTGAGCGTTTACAGTGTGTAGGGCGCTGTAGAGAAGCAGCGTGGCTCAGTGGAAAGAGCCCGGGCTTGGGAGTCAGAGGTCATGAGTTTGAATCCCGGCTCCGCCGCTTGTCAGATGGATGACTTTGGTTGCCCAAAGTCACTTCTCCGGGCCTCAGTTCCCTCATCTGGAAAACGGGGATGAAGACTGTGAGCCCCGCCGTGGGACAACCTGATCACCTTGTAACCTCCCCAGCGCTTAGAACAGTGCTTAGCACATAGTAAGCGCTTAATAAATGCTGCCATTATTATTATTGGGGGGGAGGCAGACATTAATAGAAATAAATTACGGCCCCCCCAACCCCTGCTGACCCTTTCTGACCCTCACTGACCCCTTCTGATCCCCTCCCCTCCCCCCGACCCAACCCTCGCTGGCGGCAGGCCTGGAAATCAGAAGGACCCGGGTTCCAATCCCAGCTCCACCACATTTCTGCTGTGTGACCTTGAGCAAGTCACTTCACATCTCTGGGCCTCAGTTCCCTCCTCTGGAAAATGGGGATGAAGACTGTGAACCCCACATGGGACAGGGACTCTGTCCAACTGGCTGCTTCCCCAGTACTTAGTACAGTGCTTAGCATACAGTAAGCACTTAACAAGTACCGTAACAATAATTATTATTAGTGGTATTCCAACCCTCGCTTGCCCCGTTCTGACCCTTACTGACGCCTTCCGACCGCCCCTGACCCCAGACTCTGATGTGATTAGCAGCGTGGCTCAGTGGAAAGAGCCCAGGCTTTGGAGTCAGAGGTCATGGGTTCAAATCCCGGCTCCGCCAATCGTCAGCTGGGTGACTTCGGGCAAGTCACTTGACTTCTCCGGGCCTCAGTGACCTCATCTGGAAAATGGGGATGAAGACTGTGAGCCCCCCGTGGGACAACCTGATCACCTTGTAGCCTCCCCAGTGCTTAGGACAGTGCTTGGCACATAGGAAGCGCTTAATAAATGCCATCGTTATTATTATTATGTGATTATTTCCCTCCCCGCCACATCCACGCATTCATTCGTTCATTCATTCAATCATATTTATTGCATTCCCACACACCTTGGCCCCAGGCCTTAATAAGAATAATAATAATGGTATATGTTGGGCGCTTACTGCTTCACTCGGTCATTCATTTATCCGTATTTATTGAGTGCTTACTGTGGGCCGAGCACTGTACTGAGCGCTTGGGAAGAAGAAATCGGCAACAAATAGAGACAGTCCCTACCCAGCAACTGTTCTAAGCGCTGGGGTTGATATATGTTTGTACAGATTTATTACTCTATTTTACTTCTACATATTTACCATTCTATTTATTTTGTTAATGATGCGCATCTAGCTTTATTTCTGTTTATTCTGATGACTTCACTCATTCATTCATTCCATCGTATTTATTGAGCGCTTACTGTGTGCAGAGCACTGGACTAAGCGCTTGGGAAGTACAATTCAGCAACAGAGACAATCCGTGCCCATAACAACTTGACACCTGTCCCCATGTTTTGTTTTGTCGTCCGTCTCCCCCTTCTAGACCGTGAGCCCGTTGTCGGGCAGGGACCGTCTCCAGATGTTGCCGACTTGTACTTCCCAAGCGCTTAGTCGAGTGCTCTGCGCACAGTAAGCGCTCAATAAATACGATGGAATGAATGAATGAGTGAAGTCATCAGAATAAATAGAAATAAAGCTAGAGGCACATCAATAAATACGATTGAATGAATGAATAGAGGGTAATCGGGTTGTCCTCCCTTCAAGGCCCTACTGAGAGCTCACCTCCTCCAGGAGGCCTTCCCAGACTGAGCCCCTTCCTTCCTCTCCCCCTCACCCCCCTCTCCATCCCCCCATCTTACCTCCTTCCCTTCCCCACAGCACCTGTATATATGTATAGATGTTTGTACATATTTATTACTCTATTTATTTATTTTACTTGTACATATCTATTCCATTTATTTTATTTTGTTAGTATGTTTGGTTTTGTTCTCTGTCTCCCCCTTTTAGACTGGGAGCCCACTGTTGGGTAGGGACTGTCTCTAGATGTTGCCAATTTGTACTTCCCAAGCGCTTAGTACAGTGCTCTGCACACAGTAAGCGCTCAATAAATGCGATTGATGATGATGATGGTGATGAGGCTCACAGTCTTCATCCCCCTTTTACAGCTGAGGGAACTGAGGCCCCGAGAAGTGGCTTGCCCAAGGTCGCACAGCAGACGAGGCCTTGTCCTCGGTTCTGCTTCCCAATCCCGCCCCTGACCGGGACCCCCCTCCCTCTCGCCGGCCTGCAGACAGCGGGCCGGAGCGGGAGAAGCTGGGCAGGGCGCGGGATCGCTGCCGGGAGATTCTCCGGTTCGTGAACGAAGCCGTGAAGCAGGCGGAGAACCGCCACCGGCTCGAGGGCTACCAGAGGCGGCTGGACACCACCTCGCTGGAGCGGGCCAGCAATCCCCTGGCCGCCGAGTTCAAGGTAGTCACCGGCGGCGGGTGAGAGGCCGGGAGACGGGGGGAGAGGGGGGATTCCGCCCCCGGGAAGTCCGCCGGGCCTCACCGGCCTTCCCGGCGGCCCCCGCAGAGCCTGGACCTCACGTCCCGGAAGATGATCCACGAGGGCCCGCTGTCCTGGAGGATCAGCAAGGACAAGACCGTGGGTGCGTGTCGCCGTCCCGCCCCCCGGGACGGTTCCCGTGGAGAAGGGGGCTCGTGGCCAGGCGACGGGCGACCCCGGTCGGGTCACGTCACTTCTCCGGGCCCTCCTCCGGAAAATGGGGACGGAGCCCCCGAGCCCCCCGGGGGGGACAGGAACCCGGTTCAATCATATTTATTGAGCGCTTACTGGGTGCAGAGCACTGGACTAAGCGCTTGGGAAGTACAGATCGGCCGCAGATAGAGACGGTCCTTCCCAACAACGGGCTCACAGTCTAGAAGGGGGAGACGGACGACAAAACAAAACATGTGGACAGGCGTCAAGTCGTAAGAATAAACAGAAATAAAGCTAGATGCACATCATTAACAAAATGAATAGAATAGTAAATATGTACTCATAGGGTCCAGAGGGCACGCTCAACGGATGCCGTCTCGGTCATCGATTGTTAATAATAATAATAATAATAATAATAATGACATTTATTAAGCGCTTGCTATGTGCAGAGCACTGTTCCAAGCACTGGGGGGGATACAAGGTGATGAAGTTGTCCCACGGGGGGCTCCCAGTCTTCATCCCCATTTTCCAGATGGGGGAACTGAGCTCAGAGAAGAGAAGTGACTTGCCCCAGGTCACCCGGCAGGCGTGTGGCGGAGCCAGGATTAGAACCCATGGCCCCTGGCTCCCAAGCCCGGGCTCTTTCCACTGAGCCACGCTGCTTCTCATTCCGCTGTTATTATAGCCGACGCTTGACGGGATTCTGGGCTTCGTGATTCCCCCTTTTAGACTGTGAGCCCACTGTTGGGTAGGGACTGTCTCTATATGTTGCCAACTTGAACTTCCCAAGCGTTTAGTACAGTGCTGTGCACACAGTAAGCGCTCAATAAATATGATTGATTGATTCCCGGGCTCTCCCCGGGCGGGGAAGGGGCGGGGCGGGTGGGGGGCCGCGGGGGCGACCCCCGACCCGCTGACCCGGGCCCGCCGGCCCGCAGACGTGCTGGCGGTGCTGCTGGAAGATCTGCTGGTGCTTCTTCAGCGCCAGCAGGACGAGAAACTGCTGCTCAAGGTCCACAGCAAGACGGCCCTGGGCTCGGCCGACAGCGGCAGGCAGAGCTTCAGCCCCGTCCTCAAACTCAACGCCGTGCTGGTCCGCTCCGTGGCCACAGGTACCGTCCCCCGCGACGCCCCCGGGGGGGAGGCGGAGGACCCCCGACCCCCGTCCTCCCCCTGGCCCGGACTGCCCTCCCTCCACCCATCCGCCAAGCTGGCTCTCATCCCCCCTTCAAAGCCCTACTGAGAGCTCACCTCCTCCGGGAGGTCTTCCCAGGCCGAGCCCCCTTTTTCCTCTCCTCCCCCCCCATCGCCCCCGCCATCTCTCCCTCCCCTCCCCACAGCACCTGGATATATATTTGTACAGATTTATGACTCTGTTTATTTTACTTGGACATATTTACTACTCTACTTTGTTAATGCTGTGCATCTAGCTTTATTTCTCTTTATTCTGACGACTTGACACCCATCCACATGTTTTGTTTTGTCGTCCGTCTCCTCCTTCTAGCCTGTGAGCCCGTTGTCGGGTAGGGACCATCCCTTGAGGTTGCCAACTTGTACTTCCCAAGCGCTTAGTCCAGTGCTCTGCACACAGTAAGCACTCACTAAATAAGATTGAATGAATGAATGAATAAATGCGATTGAATGAATGAATGAATGAATAAATGACCCCCTCAGCCTCTGACCCCATATGTATATATGTTTGCACATGTTTATTACTCTGTTTATTTTACTTGTACATATTGATTCCATTTATTTTATTTTGTTAATATGTTCTGATTTGTCGTCCGTCTCCCCCTTCTAGACTGTGAGCCCGTTGTCAGGTAGGGACCGTCCCTAGAGGTTGCCAACTTGTACTTCCCAAGCACTTAGTCCAGTGCTCTGCACACAGTAAGCGCTCAATAAATACGATTGAATGAATGAATGAATAAATACGATTGAATGAATGAACAAATGAATACGATTGAATGAATGAATGAATGAATACGATTGAATGAATGAAGGAATGAATAAATGAGCCCCCCGACCTCTGACCCTGTATGTATATATATTTGCACATATTTATTACTCTATTTTACTTGTACATATTCTGTTTATTTTGTTAATATGTTCTGATTTGTTGTCCATCTGCCCCTTCTAGACTGTGAGCCCACTTCTGGGTAGGGCCCGTCTCTAGATGTTGCCAACTTGTCCTTCCCAAGTGCTTAGTCCAGTGCTCTGCACACAGTAAACGCTCAATAAATACGATTGAATGAATGAATGAATACGATTGAATGAATGAATGAATAAATGACCCCCCCTGACCTCTGACCCTGTATGTATATATGTTTGCACATATTTATTACTCTATTTATTTTACTTGTGCATATTTATCCTGTTTATTTTATTTTGTTAATATGTTCTGCTTTGTCGTCCATCTCCCCCTTCTAGACTGTGAGCCCGCTGTCGGGTAGGGACCGTCTCTAGATGTTGCCGACTTGTACGTCCCAAGCGCTTAGTCCAGTGCTCTGCACCCAGTAAGCGCTCAATAAGTACCATTGAATGAATGAATGAATGACCCCCGACCCTGGCCTCCCTGCAGACAAGCGAGCCTTCTTCATCATCTGCACGTCGGAGCTGGGACCCCCGCAGATCTACGAGCTGGTGGCCCAGACGTCCCTCGAGAGGAACACGTGAGGAGGCCGGGGCGGGTGGGCGTGGGGTGGTCCCTGTCCGCTCCAGACCCTCCGACCCGCTTCCTCGCCCCCTTTCTCTCTCTCTCTCTCTCTCTCCGGGGCGTCTCTCCTGCCCCGTCTCTCCGTCCCCGGGCATCTCTTCCCCCGCCCCGCCTCTCCGTCTCCGACCGGTCCCCTCCCACCCGGGGGGGTGACTCGGGAGGACGGCGGCGGGGGTCCCCGCCTGCTCACGGCCCCCCGGGTGCCGGCCCCCCAGCTGGATGGAGCTGTTGGAGGCGACGGTGCAGAGGGCCACGAGGAACCCCGCCCCCCATTCGGCCACCGCTGACCCCCCGAAGCGGGGGAGCCTGCAGGAGCCGGCCGCCCGCCGCCCGCCGCCGCCCGACAGGTGAGGGCCATCCGGCCCGGACCGCCCCGGCCCAGTCTCTAGGGAAGCAGCCCGGCTCGGTGGCCAGAGCCCGGGCTCGGGAATCAGAGGACCTTGGTTCTAATCCCGACTCCGCCGCCGGTCAGCTGGGTGACTTGGGGCGAGCCACTTCGCCTTTCTGGGCCTCGGTCACCTCATCATCATCATCATCATCATCAATCATATTTATTGAGCGCTTACTACGTGCAGAGCACTGTACTAAGCGCTTGGGAAGTACAAATCGGCAACACATAGAGACAGTCCCTACCCAACAGTGGGCTCGCAGTCTAAAAGGGGGAGACAAGAGAACAAAACCAAACATACCAACAAAATAAAATAAATAGGATAGATATGTACAAGTAAAATAAATAAATAGAGTAATAAATATGTACAACCATATATACATATATATACAGGTGCTGTGGGGAAGGGAAGGAGGTAAGATGAGGGGATGGAGAGGGGGACGAGGGGGAGAGGAAGGAAGGGGTTCAGTCTGGGAAGGCCTCATCTTAGAGAAGCAGCGTGGCTCATTCATTCATTCATTCAATCATATTTATTGAGCGCTTACTGTGTGCACAGCACTGTACTAAGCGCTTGGGAAGTCCCAAGTCGGCAACATATAGCGACGGTCCCTACCCGACAACGGGCTCACAGTCTGGAAGGGGGAGACAGACAACAAAACAAAACACGTGGACAGGTGTCAGGTCATCAGCATAAATAGAAATAAAGCTAGAGGCACATCCATAACAAAATAAATAGAATAGTAAATACGTACAGGTTCACACAGCTGATAAGTGGCGGAGCAGGATTAGAACCCACGACCTGACTTCCAAGTCCATGCTCTTTCCACTAAGCCGCGCTGCTTATCGGGTATGAATTCTGGAATTTAACCCCATTTTATTGATTTCTATTCCCTCACACTGAAAAGACAATGTAGAGCTGCCCCTCGAAGTTACTACTAATAATTGTGATGTCCATTAAGCAACTGCTACAGGTACTATGCTCTGAGGCAGATACCAAATAATCAGGTCCCAAGGTCCTTCTGACGCCTGGGCCCGTGCTCTAGCCACCAGGCCACACTGCTTGTCTTCAACAGAGCTCAGTTGTCACTGCGTTCTGAAAGCAGTTCGGGACTGCTAGGGGCTCCATCAATTGGACGGCCTTTACATTGGCCTGTGGCTTGGAGGTTGTGCCACAGTCCGTCCTGGATTTTGCATTTTGAGGTTTTAAAAAACCTCAGTGGGAAGAGCCCGGGCTTCGGAGTCAGGGGTCATGGGTTCGAATTCCGACTCTGCCAGTTGTGTGACTGAGCCAGACTGAGCCCCCTCCGTCCTCTCCCCCTCCCCCCCACCTTACCTCCTTCCCCTCCCCACAGCACCAGGATAAATCTATATATGTTTGTACGGATTTATTACTCTATTTTATTTGTACATATTTATTTTATTTTGTTAATATGTTTTGTTCTCTGTCTCCCCTTTCCGGACTGTGAGCCCGCTGTTGGGTAGGAACCGTCTCTATACGTTGCCGACTTGTACTTCCCAAGCGCTTAGTCCAGTGCTCTGCACCCAGCAAGCGCTCAATAAATACGATTGAATGAATGAATGACTTTGGGCAAGTCACTTAACTTCTCTGTGCCTCAGTTCCCCCATCTGGAAAACGGGGATTAAGACTGTGAGCCCCCCCGTGGGACAACCTGATTTCCTGGCACTTAGTGCTTTGCACATAGTAAGCGCTTAATAAATGCCATTATTATTATCATCTGGAAAACAGGGATGAAGACTGGGAGCCCCACCTGGGGCAACCCGACGAGCTTGTATCTCCCCCAGCGCTCAGGACGGTGCTTGGCACATAGTAAGCGCTGAGCAAATACCGTGATTATTATGGCTACTCCCAGCCCGGCCCCCCGTGCCCACCTGTATCCGGTCCCTCCTCCATCGGGACCCCCGAATCAGCCTTCCCTTCCTCCCGCAGCCCGGGACGGCCGGATGGGGACCCGTCCCCCGGCGTCGGCCCCGGAGACGCCACCCCAGGTGGGTCCCCCCCAATCCTCGGGACGGTGGAGCGCGGACCCTCCCCACCATCACCACCCCCGCCCTTGTCCCCTCACCCCACCCATCAAGAGCCCGGGCGGGGGTCTAATCCCACCGTGTGACCTCGGGCGAGCCCCTTCACTTCCCTGGGCCTCGGTGACCTCGTCTGGAAAATGGGGGTGAAGACCGGGAGCCCCTCGTGGGACCACCTGATGCCCTTGTATTCCCCCCTGGGGTGGGGCACATAAGAAGCGCCTAACAGATACCGTGATGATGATGATGATGATTTCCCCTGTGCCCCCCGCGCCTTCCCTCCCTCTCCCGCAGATATCGGGGCGCCCTGGCGGGCAAAGAGCCTGGAAAAGGCGGAAGTGGAGGCGGAGGGAGCCTCGGGAGCAGCGGCAGAGGGAGAGGAAGCGGCGGCAAGCGGCGGCCCGGGGGCCACCGCGGTCACCCTGGAGGGCGGCGGTGGCGGCGGCCTCCGGCTGCCTCTGCCGGAGCCTCTGTTCCCCGATGGGCTGGCCGACTCAGCCCTGGAGGATGGTGAGTCCCCGGGTGGGTGGGCAGAGCCGCCCCCTTCCCCCTGTTCGTCCCCCGTTTCCCAGACTCAATCAATCAATCAATCAATCGTATTTATTGAGCGCTTACTGTGTGCAGAGCACTGGACTAAGCGCTTGGGAAGTCCAAGTTGGCAACATATAGAGACAGTCCCTACCCAACAGTGGGCTCACAGTCTAAAAGGGGGAGACAGAGAACAAAACCAAACATACTAACCAAATAAAATAAATAGAAGAGATATGTACAAGTAAAATAAATAGAGTAATAAATAGGTACAAACATATATACATATATACAGGTGCTGTGGGGAAGGGAAGGAGGTAAGACGGGTGGGGGGGTGGAGAGGGGGATGAGGGGGAGAGGAAGGAGGAGGCTCAGTCTGGGAAGGCCAAAGGGCCGCCTACGGGCTCCCTTCCCAACTAGCAGTTGCAGGAAATCTACTCCCGGTTCGGCCACATGTCAGCTGCGTGACCCTGGGCAAGCACTTACCTCCTCTGTGCCTCAGTTCCCTCATCCCCAACGTGGGGATCCGCGTTCCCCCTTCCCCATCGTGGATTCTCCCGGGCAGACACAGGGACGTGGGGGGGCGAGACTCACAGCCCCTCTCTTCCGCCCCGTCTTTCCCTGCCCCGTCTTCGCCCGCCCTGCCAGTGGAGAGCCTGCGGCACCTCATCCTGCTGACCCTCCTGGCCGGGCCGGGGACGGAGCCGGTGACCCCCGGAACTGAGGACCCCTTGACGCCGCCCGGCCCAGGGCACGCCGCCTCCACGCGGGGCGGCCCGGGCGACTGGAGGGGCGAGGAGGAGGCGGCGGCGGGGGGTCCGGGCCGGGGCCCCCTGAGCTCCCTGGGGCAGCTCCCGCCGCGGACCAGGAATTCGGGCATCTGGGAATCGCCGGAACTGGACGGGGATCTGGACGGAGGAGAGGAGCCGGCCGCGGGCCCACCAGACGACAGCCCGGAGGGCTACCAGGTGGTCAGGAAAGGTGAGACCGGAGGCAGGGCGGGCACGGCTCCGGGAGACGGCCACGGGCATCCGGGCGCACACGCGTGCACGTGGACGGACGCGCTCCCACCCTCACACCGACGCGTGGCGAGCCAGAGGCACACAAACACACGCAGAGATATGTAAAAGGGAAGGCACATGCAAACGTCCATCAGTTATAAAGTACACGCGTGCACATACAGGTCCATAAATGGGAGGACGCATGCGTGCACGTGGCTCAGTGGAAAGAGCCCGGGCTTGAGAGTCAGAGGCCGTGGGTTCATATCCCGACCCTTCCACTTGTCAGCTGGGTGACTTTGGGCCAGTCACTTCACTTCTCTGGGCCTCAGTTCCCTCATCTGGAAAATGGGGAGGAAGCCTGGGAGTCCCCCGTGGGACAACCAGATCACCTTGTATCTCCCCCAGCGCTTAGAACGGTGCTTGGCACATAGTAAGCGCTTAACAAATGCCATCATCATTATTATTATTATTATTATTATTCTCTGGGCCTCAATTTCCTCATCTGTAAAATGGGGATGAAGACTGGGAGCCCCACGGGGGACAACCTTATCACCTTGTAATAATAATAATAATAATAATGATGATGATGGCACTTGTTAAGCGCTTACTATGTGCCAAGCACTGTTCTAAGCGCCGGGGAGGATACAAGGTGATCAGGTTGTCCCACGGGGGTCTCCCGGTCTTCATCCCCATTTTCCAGGTGAGGTCACTGAGGCCCAGAGAAGTGAAGTGACTGGCCCAAAGTCACCCAGCTGCCAAGGGGCGGAGCCGGGAGTCCAACCCACGACCTCTGACTCCCAAACCCGGGCTCTTTCCATTGAGCCATGCTGCTTCTCTATCCTCCCCAGCGCTTAGAACAATGCTTTGCACCTAGTAAGCGCTTAACAAATACCATCACCATTATTATTATTGTTATTATTATTACGCACGCGTCTGTGTACACACAAGAAGGAACATACACACACACACACACACACCTTAACAGGCAGACACACACGCCTACACACATCCACTTCCAATAAAGAAGTGTCCTTTCCAAGCGCTTAATCCAGGGCTCTGCCCACGGTGAGTGCTCAGTAAATACGACGGAACGAATGAATGAAGAGGCACCTCCTACAGGCACACAAACAGGAGCACGCACCCACACGGGCCCCTCGTTTGGCGTCCGGCCTCGCTCGGCCCCCCCGACCCCCCCGGCCCGCCAGGGTCCGGTATCTCCCAAGAATTGCCGGGAGAGAGCCGGCCTCCCGACGTGAGTCCGGTCCGCGGGGTGAATTTCCGATCCCTTCCCGGTGGTGGGTCTTGGGCTGGTTTTTATCCTTTCCTCCGTGCTCTTCTCCTTTCTTAACCTCCTCTCTCTCTCCCTCTCTCCCACCCCGACCACTTCCCTCCCCGCTCCATATTCCGTGTCGTCCCCCCCCATCCCCGCGGCTCCCTTCCCGTCGCTCCGGTCGCCCCCGGCCTCCGATTCCGGCCTCTCTCCGCCGTCTCCCTTTCGACGGGCCTCCCTCGGCGTCTCACCCGACGTGTCGGTGGCGCCCACCCCATCTCCCCGCCCCGGGCACGGGGCAGCTGCGGCGGCGGGCGGGAGCGGTGCCCGCCGGTGTCCAGCCAGCGTCCCGTCGGAGGCCGAGCCGCGGGGAGCCGGAGGCGGGGTGCAGGCCGCGGGTAAACGGCGGGGACGGGCGGGCCGGCGGAGGCGGGGGCCTGGAGGAGGGCACCCTGCGGCCCTCACGGCGGGGACGGTCCGAAGCCCCTCTAGGATTTGGGTGGACCGTGGGGGGTCAAAGGTCAGGCCCGCCAGGCACCAGAAGGAGCCACCTAAGGCCTAGAGAAGCAGCGAGGCTCAGGGGAAAGAGCCCGGCCTTTGGAGTCGGAGGTCGTGGGTTCAAACCCCGGCTCCGCCGCTTGTCGGCTGGGTGGCTTTGGCCCAGTCGCTTCACTTCTCTGGGCCTCGGTTCCCTCATCTGGAATATGGGGATGAAGACTGGGAGCCCCCCGAGGGACAACCTGATCACCTTGTAATCTCCCCAGTGCTTAGAACAGTGCTTTGCACATAGTAAGCGCTTAATAAATGCCGTCATATATATATATATACACATGTATATGATGGCATTTATATACATATAGAGAGAGAGAGCTGGGTGACTTTGGGCGAGTCACTTCACTTCTCTGGGCATATATATGATGGCATTTATATATATATAGCTGGGTGACTTTGGGTGAGTCACTTCACTTCTCTGGGCATAGATATGATGGCATTTATATATATATATAGCTGGGTGACTTTGGGCGAGTCACTTCACTTCTCTGGGCCTCAGTTCCCTCATCTGGAAAATGGGGATGAAGACTGGGAGCCCCCTGAGGGACAACCTGATCACCTTGTAACCTCCCCAGTGCTTAGAACAGTGCTTTGCACATAGTAAGCGCTTAATAAATTTCATCATATATATATGTATAAATATATATATATATATAAATATAGCTGGGTGACTGTGGGCAAGTTACTTGACTTCTCTGGGCCTCACTTAACTCATCTGTAAAATGGGGATGAAAACTGTGAGCCCCACGGGGGACAACCTGATCATCTTGTATCTATCCCAATGCTTAGAACAGTGCTTGGCACATAGTAAGCGCTTAGCAAATACCAACATTATTATAGTAAGCACTTAATAGATGACATTATGATTATTAGAGGGGTCCTCGCCCCGGGGTCCTCTGTGGCTGGGCCGCCTGGGTCCCCTCTCCTACGTGGTTAGGGGGGAGGGGGCAGCGCAGGGGCAGAGCCGGACTGGGGGGCTCGGGTGGGGCGGGGAATCCTGGGAGACCGGACAGATCCCAAGCGCTTAGTCCAGTGCTCTGCACACAGTAAGTGCTCAATAAATACGATTGAATGAATGACTGAATGAATGAATGCCATCCCCTGCCCTCACCCCACCTGAGCCAGGTAGCCCCCTGGCTTCTAGTGGCAGGGGTCATTGCGGGTAGGGAATGCTTCTTTTTATTGTAGCGGACTCTCCCAAGCGCTTAGCACAGCGCCCTGCGCCCAGTAAGCGCTCAGTAAATACGAAGGAATGGACCGAGAACAGCCCTTCCTTGACCCATCGTTTTGGCATTCCCGGAAGCGGGGCGGGAGTCCAAGGAGAGACCCCCGGAATTCCTGAGTCCCGCCGTTTCCTTCACTCGGTCCATTCGGTCGCATTTAAGCAGCGTGGCTCAGTGGAAAGAGCCCGGGCTTTGGAGTCAGGGGTCACGGGTTCAAATCCCGGCTCTGCCAATTGTCAGCTGGGTGACTTTGGGCAGGTCACTTAAATTCTCTGGGCCTCAGTTCCCTCATCTGCCTCAGTTCCCTCATCTGAGGATTAAGACTGTGAGCCCCCAGTGGGACAACCTGATTGCCTTGTAACCTCCTGAGCGCTTAGAACCGTCTCTATATGTTGCCAACTTTTGTACTTCCCAAGTGCTTAGTACAGTGCTCTGCACACAGTAAGCGCTAAATAAATACGATTGATTGAATGAATGAATGCTTTGCACATAGTAAGCACTTAATAAGTGCCATCATTATTTAAGCAGGGTGGCTAAGTGGAAAGAGCCCTGGCTTTGGAGTCAGAGGTCATGGGTTCAAACCCCGGCTCCGCCAGTTATCAGCTGGGTGACTTTGGGCAAGTCACGTCACTTCTCTGGGCCTCAGTTCCCTCATCTGGAAAATGGGGATGAAAACTGTGAGGCCCCCGTGGGACCACCTGATCACCTTGTAACCTCCCCAGCCCTTAGAACGGTGCTTGGCACCTATTCATTCATTCATTCAACCGTATTTATTGAGCGCTTACTGTGTGCAGAGCACTGTACTAAGCGCTTGGGAAGTCCAAGTTGGCAACATCTAGAGACGGTCCCTACCCAACAATGGGCTCACAGTCTAGAAGGGGGAAACAGAAAACAAAACACATTAACAAAGTAAAATAAATAGAATAAACATGTACACCTAGTAAGCGCTTAATCAATCAATCAATCAATCATATTTATTGAGCACTTACTATGTGCAGAGCACTGTACTAAGTGCTTGGGAAGTACAAATTGGCAGCATATAGCGACAGTCCCTACCCAACAGTGGGCTCACAGTCTAAAAACGCTTAACAAATGCCATCATTATTATTATTATTATTTATTGAGTTCTGGCTGCGCGCTGAGCGCTGTACTGAGCGCTTGGGAGAGTCCGTTCCCCCGACCAACCCTGACCTCGGCTCCCTCTGCCTCCCCACGCCCACCCGGCGGCACCCAGGGAACTGTTTCTACATCAGCGCGCCAGCCGGACCCCGCGACCCGGACGCCGAGGCCCCGGGGCCCGGGGACCCCGAGGTGGGGAGCCCCCCGGGGCCGGACCCCCACCCCGACCGGGCCACTGGCACCGCCCAGGGGGGCATCGACCCCATCTTCCAGACCATCCAACAGCTCACCGTCAAACTCCACCAGCTCAAGGTGAGAAAGGCCCGGGGCGGTGGGGAGGGGAGGAGACCCGAGAGCGTTCAGTACACCCCAAAAATCAGACGCGGTTGGGTAGGGACCGTCTCTAGATGCTGCCAACTTGTACTTCCCAAGCGCTTAGTCCGGTGCTCCGCACACAGGAAGCGCTCAACAAATACGATGGAGTGAATGGTGGGTAGGGCTTACAGAGAAACAGCGTGGCTCAGTGGAACGAGCCCGGGCTTTGGAGTCGGTGGTCATGGGTTCGAATCCCCGCTCCGCCAGCCGGGTGACTTTGGGCGAGTCACTTCACTTCTCTGGGCCTCAGTATCTGGGAAATGGGGATTGACTGTGAGCCCTCCATGGGACAACCTGATCACTCTGTAGCCTCCCCAGCGCTTAGAACAGTGCTTGGCACACAGTAAGTGCTTAATAAATGCCATTATTATTATTATTATTATTATGGGGATTAAGACTGTGAGCCCCCCATGGGACAACCCGATCACCTTGTAACCTCCCCAGTGCTTAGAACAATGCTTTGCACATAGTAAGCGCTTAATAAATGCCATCATAATTATTATTATTATGGGGATTAAGACTGTGAGCCCCACGTGGGACAACCTGATCACCTTGTAACCGCCCCAGCACTTAGAACAGTGCTTTGCACACAGTAATCACTTCATAAATGCCATAATAATAATAATTATTATTATTATTGTCATTATGGGGATTAAGACTGAGCTCACGTGGGACAACCTGATCACCTTGTAACCTCCCCAGCACTTAGAACAGTGCTTTGCACACAGTAAGCACTTAATAAATGCCATTATTATTATTATTATTGTTATTATGGGGATTAAGACTGTGAGTCCCACGTGGGACAACCTGATCACCTTGTAACCTCCCCAGCACTTAGAATGGTGCTTTGCACGTAGTAAGCGCTTAGTAAATGCCATTATTATTATTATTATTATTATTATTATTATTGTTATTATGGGGATTAAGACTGTGAGCCCCCCGTGGGACAACCTGATCACCGTGTAACCTCCCCAGCGCTTAGAACAGTACTTTGCACATAGTAAGCGCTTAATAAATGCTATCATCATTATTATTATGAGGATTAAGCCTGTGAGCCCCCCGTGGGACAACCTGATCACCTTGTAACCTCCCCAGCACTTAGAACAGTGCTTTGCTCGTAGTAAGCGCTTAATAAATGCTATCATTATTATTATTAGGAGGATTAAGCCTGTGAGCCCCCCGTGGGACAACCCGATCACCTTGTAACCTCCCCAGCGCTTAGAACAGTGCTTTGCTCGTAGTAAGCGCTTAACAAATGCTATCGTTACTATTATTGTTCTGTCCATATCCTTCTATTCTGCCCCTTCCCCGGTCTGTAATTGAGTTCGGGGTCTCCTGTAGATTCTCAGCTCCCTGTGGGCAGGAAGCGTGTCGACCGACTCTGCGGTATTGTTGTCCCACAAGCGCTTAGCACAGTGCTCTGCGCTCAGTGTAGTCGAGTGATTAATTGGTCGATGGATTCCCGCCCCCCCCAGGAGCTGGAGATGGCCCACCACGAGCTCCTGAGGTCCCTGGGGGCCGAATCATCGGGGGCCACCACTCCCGTGGGCGGCCTGGACCCGGAGCCGGCCGGATGGGCGGACCGCCCCCCAAGCCCCCCGGGCCGGGACGCCGCCCCGGACCCCCACCTCAAGACCCCGAGCTCCGAGGACGGTGAGTGGAGACCCCCGTCTTCCCCCCTTCTCTCCCCGTCTCCGGGCGCGGGCTGACTCGGCGGCAGGGAGTCAGAGGGCCTGGGTTCTCATCCCGGCTCCGCCACTTGTCAGCTGGGTGACTTGGGGCAAGTCACTTCACTTCTCTGGACCTCAGTGACCTCATCTGGAAAATGGGGATGAAGACTGGGAGCCCCACGTGGGACAACCTGATCACCTTGTATCTCCCCCAGCGCTTCGAACGGTGCTTGGCACGTAGTAAGCGCTTAACAAATGACATCATTATTATTATTATTTTCTGGGCCTCAATTACCTCATCTGTAAAATGGGGGATGAAGACTGGGAGCCCCACGTGGGACAACGTGATCACTTTGTATCTCCCCCAGTGCTTAGAACGGTGCTTGGCACATAGTAAGCGCTTAACGAATGCCATCATTATTATTATTATTATTCTCTGAGCCTCAATTACCTCATCTGTAAAGTGGGGGATGAAGACTGTGAGCCCCATGGGGGACAACCTGATCACCTCGAATCTCCCCCAGTGCTTAGAATGGTTCTTGGCACATAGTAAGCGCTTAACAAATGCCATCATTATTATTATTATTATTATTATTCTCTGGGCCTCAGTTACCTCATCTGTAAAACGGGGATGAAGCCTGGGAGCCCCACGTGGGACAGCGTGATCACCTTGTATCTCCCCCAGCGCTTAGAACATTGCTTGGCACATAGTAAGCACTTAACAAATGCCATCATCATTATTATTATTATTCTCTGGGCCTCAGTTCCCTCATCTGTAAAATGGGGATGAAGCCTGGGAGCTCCCCACGTGGGACAACCTGATCACCTCGTATCCCCCCCAGTCATTAGAACAGTGCTTGGTACATACTAAGTGCTTAACAAATACCATCATTATTATTATTATTATTATTATTATTGTTATTATTACAGTGGGCGCCTCCCCAGAATTCACTCGGTTCCCGGTCGGCCCAGCCCCAGTTCCCGGCACGGTGTCTCACAGAACGGGGAATGGGATCGTGCTAATGCTGTAATGCGCTCTCCCAAGCGCTCAGTACAGTGTTCTGCCCCGAGCAGGTGCTCAATAAATGCCGGTGATGCGTTGAGACTGAGCCCCCTTTTTCCTTTCCTCCTCCCCGTCCCCCCCACCCCGGCCTTACCTCCTTCCCCTCCCCGCAGCACTTGGATATATTTGTATAGATTTATGACTCTATTTATTTTACTTGTCCATATTTACTCTTCTACTTATTTTGTTAACGATGTGCATCGAGCTTTATTTCTCTTTATCCTGATGACTTGACGCCCGTCCCCATGTTTTGTTTTGTCGTCCGTCTCCCCCTTCTAGCCTGTGAGCCCGATGTCGGGTAGGGACCGTCTCTATACGTTGCCGACTTGTCCTTCCCAAGCGTTTAGTCCAGTGCTCTGCACACAGTAAGCGCTCAATAAATACGATGGAATGAATGAACGAACGGAGAGGCGTGAGGCGGGTCTGGGCCTCCCCGCTGACCCTCCCCGCTGTCCCCACAGGCCCCGACGGCCCTTCGGAGGAGACGTCCGAGGACACCGGGGGTCCCATGGGCCTCAAGTGACCCTCGAGAGGACCCCCCCCGAAGCCTGGGTCCCATCGCCGTGAAGATCCTGGTGGTCCCCCCGGAGGAGGAGGACTTGACCCGTGTCTTCTGTCCAAATGCACTTTCAGCAGGCCTCGTCCACCGGACCCTCGCCGTCCCTCCTTGGTCCAGCGGGAGATGGATGGATCCCTGGGGCTGGGGGAGACACCCCCCCCCCCCCAAGAAGGGACGGGGTCTGGACGCCCCCAGGGACGATGGGTCCCCCCTCCGCTAGCCTGCCCCGTCCCGGCCTCTCAGCGGGGACCCCCGGGAGGGGCGACGGCCACCCGGTTGGAGGGGCTCCCCTCTGTGAGACCCCCACCCCACTTCCCCGGCCCCCAACCTGCTGGGAGGGGGGTCTCTGGAAAGGAGACAATATCACCCTGTTGGAGGGGCTCCCCTCTGTGAGACCCCCACCCCACTTCCCCAGCCCCCAACATGGGGAAGGGGGTCTCCAGGGTCCCCAGGTACGGAGCAGAGACACCCGGGGTCTCCAAGGTCCCCTTTCCCCCCAAAATACGGAGCGGAGAGACCCTCGAGGCCACGGGGCAGCCCCCCCCCCCAATTCCGCCCCACGTTGTTGGACTATACACACGGCGTTAGGTGTATATATATATATAAATATATATATAAATATACATAATATATAAAAATATAGATATGGAAACGACCAGTTGCTGTTCAGAGGATGTATAATCTTCCTTTCATGGTTCAGAAATGTTTTTTTTTTTCTTTTTTTTAAAAGAAAAGTTAAAGGTTCTTCAGGCCAGCCGGCGTGTGCGTGCTTTTTTGAAGGGACCCCCCAGGGAAAGAGGGCAGGGCGGGAGAGGAGACCAGGACCAAAGCAGGCCCTGCTTGGTGCCCCCCTCGCCCCCCAAGATGCCCGGGCAGATGGGAAGGGCCTCCAGACCTACCCCAGGCGTGGACGTGGGTGGGGGGCCGCGGGGGGACCCGTGCGAAGCTGGGAGGGCTTCCTGGAGGAGGTGGACGGCGGCCACAAGCGACCTTCACTCCCTCTAGGTGAGAAGCACCTAGTACAGCGCTCTGCCCGTGGTGCTCAGTAATAATAATAATAATGATGGCATTTATTAAGTGCTTACTATGTGCAAAACACTGTTCTAAGCGCTGCGGAGGTTACAGGGTGATCAGGTTTATCCCACGGTGGGGGGCTCACAGTCGTCATCCCCATTTTCCAGATGAGGTCACGGAGGCACAGAGAATAATAATAATAATGATGGCATTTGTTAAGCGCTTACTATGTGCAAAGCACTGTTCTAAGCGCTGGGGAGGTTACAAGGTCATCAGGTTGTCCCACGGGGGGCTCACAGTCTTCAGCCCCATTTTCCAGATGAGGTCATGGAGGCACAGAGAATAATAATAATGATGGCATTTGTTAAGCGCTTACTATGTGCAAAGCACTGCTCTAAGCGCAGGGGAGGTTACAAGGTCATCAGGTTGTCCCACGGGGGGCTCCCAGGCTTTATCCCCATTTTCCAGATGAGGTCACTGAGGCCCAGAGAAGTGAAGTGACTTGCCCAAAATCACACAGCTGTCAATTGGCAGAGCTGTGGTTTGAACCCATGACCTCTGACTCCAAAGCCCGGGCTCTTTCCACTGAGCCACGCTGCTTCTCTAGGTGAGAAGCACCTAATACAGCGCTCTGCCTGTGGCGCTCGGTAGTAATAATAATATTAATGGCATTTATTAGGCGCTTACTATGTTCCAAGCACTGTTCTAAGCACTGGGGAGGATACAAGGTGATCAGGTTGTCCCACGGGGGGCTCACAGTCTTCATCCCCATTTTCCAGATGAGGTCACGGAGGCACAAAGAATAATAATAATGATGGCATTTGTTAAGCGCTTAGTAAATGCCATCATCATCATATCGGGGAAGCAGTGTGGCTCAATGGAAAGAGCCCGGGCTTTGGAGTCAGAGGTCATGGGTTCAAATCCCGGCTCCGTCGATTGTCAGCTGGGGGACTGTGAGCAAGTCACTTCACTTCCCTGGGCCTCAGTGACCTCATCTGGAAAATGGGGATTAAGACTGTGAGCCCCCCGCTGGACAACCTGATCACCTTGTAACCTCCTCAGCGCTTAGAACAGTGCTTGGCACCTAGTGAGCGCTTAATTAATGCCGTCATTTATAGTAAGCGATTAACAAATGCCATTATTATTATTCATTAATCCCTGCACTATCATCATTGTTATTATTATTATTAAGTAATCCCTGCATTTCCTCTCCTCCCCCGGGAGGGGGCGCCCGGAGCACTTCCTCTCCTCCTCCAGGAGGGGGCGTCCGGAGCACTTTTTTTTATAGCGTTTATTAAGCACTTACTATGTGCAAAGCACTGTTCTAAGCGCTGGGGAGGTTACAAGCTCATCAGGTTGTCCCACGGGGGGCTCACAGTCTTCATCTCCATTTTACAGATAAGGTAACTGAGGCACAGAGAAGTTAAATGACGCCCAAAGTCACACAGCTGACAGTTGTCGGAGTCGGGATTCGAACCCATGACTTCTGACTCCAAAGCCCGGGCTCTTTCCGCTGAGCCACGCTGCTTCTCTAGCGAGGCACTTCCTCGCCTCCCCCGGGAGGGGGCGCCCGGAGCACTTCCTCGCCTCCTCCAGGAGGGGGCGCCCGGAGCACTTCCTCTCCTACCCCGGGAGGGGGCGCCCGGAGCACTTCCTCTCCTACCCCGGGAGGGGGCGCCCGGAGCACTTCCTCTCCTACCCCGGGAGGGGGCGCCCGGAGCACTTCCTCTCCTACCCCGGGAGGGGGCGCCCGGAGCACTTCCTCTCCTTCCCCAGGAGGGGGCGCCCGGAACACTTCCTCTCCTCCCCCGGTAGGGGGCGCCCGGAGCACTTCCTCTCCTCCCCCGGTTGGGGGCCCCCGGAGCACTTCCTCTCCTCCCCCGGGAGGGGGCGCCCGGAGCACTTCCCCTCCTCCTCCAGGAGGGGGCGCCCGGAGCACTTCTCCTCCCCCGGAGCACTTCCTCGCCTCCCCCGGGAGGGGGCGCCCGGAGCACTTCCTCGCCTCCCCCGGACGGGGGCGCCCGAAGCACTTCCTCTCTTCCCCCGGTAGGGAGCGCCCGGAGCACTTCCCCTACTCCTCCAGGGAGGGGGCGCCCGGAGCACTTCCTCGCCTCTCCCGGTAGGGGGCGCCCGGAGCACTTCCTCTCCTCCCCCGGGAGGGGGCGCCCGGAGCACTTCCCCTCCTCCTCCAGGAGGGGGCGCCCGGAGCACTTCCTCTCGTCCCCCGGGAGGGGGCGCCCGGAGCACTTCCCCTCCTCCTCCAGGAGGGGGCGCCCGGAGCACTTCCTTGCCTCCCCCGGGAGGGGGCGCCCGGAAACCATAGAGACGGCGAGTCCTCCTGAAGCCTAGAGGGGCCCCACGCGGCGGGGAGAGGGGAGCGGTGACGCACTTCCGGGGCGGGGCGGGGCCTCCCCGGGGAGGGGGAGCGTCCGGCCGCCCCCCCGGGAGGCGCCTACTACGTGTCAGACACTGTTCTGAGCGCTGCGGCCCCCCCCCCCCCACCGGCTGTGGGCTACTTCCGGTCTCACACCTCTGGCTCTCAATCTCTTCATTCATTCATTCATTCATTCATTCATTCAGTCCTATTTACTGAGCGCTGACTGTGTGCAGAGCACTGTGCTAAGCGCCGGCGAGAGGACGCTTCCAGGTGCCGTCTCTACAGCTCAGTCAGTCGCATCCATCAGCGCTTAGCACAGTGCTTGGCACATAGTAAGCGCCTAACAAATGCCATCATCATCATCATCATTATTATTATTATTATTAAATGCGATTGAATTTACTGAGCGCTTTCTGAGTGCAGAGCACTGTGCTAAGCGCTTGGGAGAAGACAATTCCCGGTGCCGTCTCTACAGCTCAATGTCAGCCGGGTTTATTGAGCGCTGACTGTGTGCAGAGCACTGTGCTGAGCGCTGGGGAGAGGACAATTCCCGGTGCTGGCTCTACAGCCCAGTCAGTCGTATTTATTGAGCGCTTTTTGAGTGCAGAGCACTGGGCTAAGCGCTGGGGAGAAGACAATCCCTGGTGCCGTCTCTACAGCTCATTGTCAGCTGCGTTTATTGAGCGCTTACTGGGTGCAGAGCACTGTGCTGAGCGCTGGGGAGGGAATTGCTCTTGCTGTCTCTGTAGCTCATTCCGTCAGTCGTGTTTATTGAGAGTTTACTGTGTGCAGAGCACTGTGCTAAGCGCTTGGGAGAGGACAATTCCCGGTGTTGGCTCTACAGCTCAGTCAGTCGTATTTACTGAGCGCTTTTTGAGTGCAGAGCACTGGGCTAAGCGCTGGGGAGAAGACAATCCCTGGTGCCGTCTCTACAGCTCATTGTCAGTCCAATTTATTGAGCGCTTACTGTGTGCAGAGCACTGTGCTGAGCGCTGGGGAGGGACTTCCTCTTGCTGCCCCTCCAGCTCATTCAGTCAGTCGGGTTTATTGAGCGCTTACTGTGTGCAGAGCACTGTGCTGAGCGCTGGGGAGGGAATTCCTCCTGCTGTCTCTACAACTCCTTCAGTCAGTCGTATTTATTGAGCGCAGACTGTGTGCAGAGCACTGTGCTAAGCGCTTGGGAGAAGACACTTCCCGGTGCTGGCTCTACAGCTGTCAGTCAGTCGTATTTATTGAGCGCTTTTTGAGTGCAGAGCACTGTGCTAAGCGCTGGGGAGAAGACAATTCCCGGTGCCGTCTCTACAGTTCATTGTCAGCCGTGCTTATTGAGCGCTGACTGTGTGCAGAGCACTGTGCTGAGCGCTGGGGAGGGAATTGCTCTTGCTGTCTCTACAGCTAAGTCAGTCGTGTTTATTGAGCGCTTACTGGGTGCAGAGCACTGTGCTGAGCGCTGGGGAGGGAATTCCTCCTGCTGTCTCTACAACTCCTTCAGTCAGTCGTATTTATTGAGCGCTTTCTGTGTGCAGAGCACTGTGCTAAGCGCTGGGGAGAGGGCAATCCCCGGTGCTGTCTCTACAGCTCATTCAGTCGTATTTACTGAGCGCTTTTTGAGTGCAGAGCACTGGGCTAAGCGCTGGGGAGAAGACAATTCCTGGTGCCGTCTCTACAGTTCATTGTCGGCCGTGTTTATTGAGCGCTGACTACGTGCAGAGCACTGTGCTGAGCGCTGGGGAGGGAATTCCTCTTGCTGTCTCTACAACTCCTAAGTCAGTCGTGTTTATTGAGCAATTACTGTGTGCAGAGCACTGTGCTAAGCACTGGGGAGATACAATTCTTGTCTAGCTCATTCAGTCAGTCGTATTTATTGAGCGCTTACTGTGTGCAGAGCACTGTGCTGAGCGCTGGGGAGATGATACAATTCTTGTCTCTGTAGCTCAGTCAGTCAGTCGGATTTATTGAGCGCTGATTGTGTGCAGAGCACTGTGCTAAGCGCTGGGGAGATGCAATTCTTGTCTCTGTAGCTCATTCAGTCAGTCGTATTTATTGAGCGCTGATTGTGTGCACAGCACTGTGATAAGCGCTGGGGAGATACAGTTCTTGTCTCGGTAGCTCATTCAGTCAGTCGTATTTATTGAGCGCTGATTGTGTGCACAGCACTGTGATAAGCGCTGGGGAGATACAGTTCTTGTCTCGGTAGCTCATTCAGTCAGTCGTATTTATTGAGCGCTGACTGTGTGCAGAGCTCTGTGCTAAGCGCTGGGGAGATGCAATTCTTGTCTCTGTAGCTCATTCAATCAGTCATATTTATTGAGCGCTGATTGTGTGCAGAGCACTGTGCTAAGCGCTGGGGGGATACAATTCTTGTCTTTGTAGCTCATTCAGTCAGTCGTATTTATTGAGCGCTGACTGTGTGCAGAGCACTGTGCTAAGCGCTGGGGGGATACAATTCTTCTTGTCTCTGTAGCTCATTCAGTCAATCGTATTTATTGAGCACTTGTGTGCAGAGCGCTGTGCTAAGCGCTGGGGAGATGCAATTCTTGTCTCTAGCTCATTGTCAGTCGTATTTATTGAGCGCTGACTGTGTGCAGAACACTGTGCTAAGCGCTGGGGAGATACAATTCTTGTCTCTGTAGCTCATTCAGTCAGTCGTATTTATTGAGCGCCGATTGTGTGCAGAGCACTGTGATAAGCGCTGGGGAGATACAATTCTTGTCTCTCTAGCTGATTCTGTCAGTCGTATTTATTGAGCGCTTATTGTGTGCAGAGCTCTGTGCTAAACGCTGGGGAGCTACAATTCTTGTCTCTTGCTCATTCAGTCAGTCGTATTTATTGAGCACTTAATCTGTGCAGAGCACTGTGCTAAGCGCTGGGTAGAGGACAATTTCTCTTGCTGTCTCTACAGCTCAGTCAGTCCTATTTATTGAGCGCTGTGTGCAGAACACTGTGCTAAGCGCTGGGGAGAGGACACTTCCTAGTGCTGTCTCTACAGCTCATTTGGTCAGTCGTGTTTATTGAGCGCTTACTCTGTGCAGAGCACTGTGCTAAGCGCTGGGGAGGTACAATTCTTGTCTAGCTCATTGTCAGTCGTATTTATTGAGCGCTTAATCTATGCAGAGCACTGTGCTAAGCGCTGGGGAGAGGACAATTTCTCTTGCTGTCTCTACAGCTCAGTCAGTCCTATTTATTGAGTGCTGACTGTGTGCAGAGCACTGTGCTAAGCGCTTGGGAGAGGACAATTCCTGGTGCTGTCTCTACAGCTGTCAGTCGTGTTTATTGAGCGCTTATTGTGTGCACAGCACTGTGCTAAGCGCTGGGGAGAGGACAATTCCTGGTGCCGTCTCTACAGCTCAGCCAGTCGTATTTATTGAGCGCTTATTGTGTGCACAGCACTGTGCTGAGCGCTTGGAAAGTACAGTTCCTCTTGCTGTCTCTACTACTCATTCAGGCATCGGTGTTTATTCATTCAATCGTACTTATTGAGCGCTTCCTGTGTGCCGAGCACTGTACTAAGCGCTTGGGAAGTACAAATTGGCAACATATAGAGACGGTCCCTACCCAACAGTGGGCTCACAGTTTATTGAGCTCTGACTGTGCAGAGCACTGTGCTAAGCGCTTGGGAGAGGTCAATTCCAGGTGCTGTCCCTCCAGCTCATTCAGTCAGTCGCATTTATTGAGCGCTTACTGTGTGCAGAGCACTGGGCTAAGCGCTGGGGAGAGAATTCCTCTTGCTGTCTCTACAGCTCGTTGTCAGTCGTATTTACTGAGCGCTTACTATGTGCAGAGCACTGTGCTAAGCGCTTGGGAGAGGACAATACCTGGGGCTGCCTCTACAGCTCAGTCAGTCCTATTTATTGAGTGCTTATTGTGTGCACAGCACTGTGCTAAGCGCTTGGGAGATACAAATCTTCTGGTCCCTATAGCTCATTCAGTCAGTCGTCTTTATTGAGCGCTTACTCTGTGCAGAGCACTGTGCTAAGCGCTGGGGAAATACAAATCTTGCTGTCTCAGTAGCTCATTGTCAGTCGGTCATATTTATTGAGCGCTTACTATGTGCAGAGCACTGGGCTAAGCGCTTGGGAAATGCAAATCTTGCTCTCAATAGCTCATTGTCAGTCGGTCGTATTGAGCGCTTACTGTGTGCAGAGCACTGTGCTAAGCGCTTGGGAGAGGACAATTCCTGGTGCTGTCTACAGCTCAGTCACTTGGTTGTGTTTATTGAGCACTGACTGTGTGCAGAGCACTGTGCTAAGCGCTTGGGAGGAGACAATTCCTGGGGCTGGCTCTACAGCTCAGTGTCGGTTGAATTTATTGAGCGCTTCCTACGTGCAGAGCACTGTGCTAAGCGCTGGGGAGAGGACAATTCCTGGTGTCTCTACAGCTCAGTGAGTCGTGTTTATTGAGCGCTAACTATGTGCAGAGCACTGGGCTAAGCGCTTGGGAGAGGACAATTCCTGGGGCTCTGTCTACAGCTCAGTGTCAGTTGGTTGAATTTATTGAGCGCTTACTCTGTGCAGAGCACTGTGCTAAGCACTGGGGAGAGGACAATTCCTGGTGCCTTCTCTACGGCTCAGTCAGTGAATCGTGTTTATTGAGCACTGACTGTGTGCAGAGCACTGTGCTAAGCGCTTGGGAGAGGACAATTCCTGGGGCTGTCTCTACAGCTCAGTGTCGGTTGAATTTATTGAGCGCTTACTACGTTCAGAGCACTGTGCTAAGCGCTGGGGAGAGGACAATTCCTGGTGTTGTCTCTACAGCTCAGTCAGTGAGTCGTGTTTATTGAGCGCGGACTGTGTGCAGAGCACTGGGCTAAGCGCTTGGGAGAGGACAATTCCTGGGGCTGTCTCTACAGTGCAGTGTCGGTTGTATTTATTGAGCGCTTACTATGTGCAGAGCACTGTGCTAAGCGTTGGGGAGAGGACAATTCCTGGTGTCTCTACAGCTCAGTCAGTGAGTCGTGTTTATTGAGCGCCGACTGTGTACAGAGCACTGGGCTAAGCGCTTGGGAGAGGACAATTCCTGGGGCTGTCTCTACAGCTCAGTGTCGGTTGAATTTATTGAGCGCTTACTACGTGCAGAGCACTGTGCTAAACGCTGGGGAGAGGACAATTCCTGGTGTCTCTACAGCTCAGTGAGTCGTGTTTATTGAGCGCTAACTATGTGCAGAGCACTGGGCTAAGCGCTTGGGAGAGGACAATTCCTGGGGCTCTGTCTACAGCTCAGTGTCAGTTGGTTGAATTTATTGAGCGCTGTGAGCAGAGCACTGCGCTAAGCGCTGGGGAGAGGACAATTTCTCTTGCTGTCTATAGCTCATTCAGTCGTATTGAGCGCTGACTGTGCAGAACACTGTGCTGAGCGCTGGGGAGAGGACAATTTCTCTTGCTGTCTCTGCAGCTCAGACAGTTGTATTTATTGAGCGCTGTGTGCAGAGCACTGTGCTAAGCGCTGGGGAGAGGGCAATTCCTCCTGCTGTCTACAGCTCATTCAGTCAGTCGTATTTATTGAGCACCGACTGTGTGCAAAGCACTGTGCTAAGCGCTTGGGAGAGGGCTATTCCTCTTGCTGTCTCTACAGCTCAGACATTCGTATTTACTGAGCGCCGGCTGTGAGCAGAGCACTGTGCTAAGCGCTGGGGAGAGGACAATTTCTCTTGCTGTCTCTACAGCTCAGACATTCGTATTTACTGAGCGCCGGCTGTGAGCAGAGCACTGTGCTAAGCGCTGGGGAGAGGACAATTTCTCTTGCTGTCTCTACAGCTCAGTCGGTCGTATTTACTGAGCGCCGGCTGTGAGCAGAGCACTGTGCTAAGCGCTGGGGAGAGGACAGTTTCCCTTGCATCTCTACAGCTCAGTCATATTTATTGAGCACCGACTGTGGGCAGAGCACTGTGCTAAACGCTGGGGAGAGGTCAGTTTCTCTTGCGTCTCTACAACTCAGTCGTATTTATTGAACGCCGACTGTGTGCAGAGCACTGTGCTAAGCGCTGGGGAGAGGACAATTCCTCTTGCTGTCTACAGCTCAGTCAGTTGTATTTATTGAGCACCGACTGTGGGCACAGCACTGTGCTAAGCGCTGGGGAGAGGACAATTTCTCTTGCTGTCTCTACAGCTCAGACAGTTGCATTTATTGAGCGCCGACTGTGTGCAGAGCACTGTGCTAAGCGCTTGGGAGAGGGCAATTCCTCTTGCTGTCTACAGCTCATTCAGTCAGTCGTATTTACTGAGCGCTGACTGTGAGCAGGGCGCTGTGCTAAGCGCCGGGGAGAGGACAATTTTACTGTCTCTACAGCTCAGTCGTATTTATTGAGCGCCGACTGTGTGCAGAGCACTGTGCTGAGCGCTGGGGAGAGGACAATTTCTCTTGCTGTCTCTACAGCTCAGACAGTCGTATTTATTGAGCGCCGACTGTGTGCAGAGCATTGCGCTAAGCGCTGGGGAGAGGACAGTATAACAGACACATTCCCTGCCCACAACGAGCTTCCAGTCTAGAGGAGGGGAGACAGACCTGTATATATGTTTGTGCGTATTTATTACTCTATTTATTTATTCTATTTATTTTACTTTGTTAATATGTTTTGTTGTCTGTCTCCCCCTTTTAGACTGTGAGCCTGCTGTGGGGTAGGGACCGTCTCTAGATGTTGCCGACTTGGACTTCCCAAGCGCTTAGTCCAGTGCTCTGCACACAGTAAGCGCCCAATAAATACGATTGAATGAATGAATGAATATTTATTCTCTTTATTTTATTTTGTGAATATGGTTTTTTTTGTCATCTGTCTCCCCCTCCTAGACTGTGAGCCCGCTGTTGGGTAGGGACCATCTCTAGATTCATTCATTCAATCGTATTTATTGAGCGCTTACTGTGTGCAGAGCACTGTACTAAGCGCCTGGGAAGTACAAGTTGGCCACATCTAGAGACGGTCCCTACCCGACAATGGGCTCACAGTCTAGAAAGGGGAGACAGACAACAAAACAAAACTTGTGGACGGGTGTCAAGTCGTCAGAACAAATAGAAATGAAATGAAATGCCTTAGGGGCACAGGTGCCCCTAGATGTTGCCAACTTGGACTTCCCAAGCGCTTAGGACAGTGCTCTGCACACAGTAAGCGCTCAATAAATAACGATTGAATGAATGAATGAATGCCCACAGTAAGCGCTCAATAAATATGATTGAATGAATGTTTATTGTATTTATTTTATTTTCTTAATATGCTTTGTTTTGTTGTCTGTCTCCCCCTTCTAGACGGTGAGCCCGCTGTCGGGTAGGGACCGTCTCTAGATGTTGCCAACTTGGACTTCCCAAGCGCTTAGGACAGTGCTCTGCACACAGTAAGCGCTCAATAAATACGATTGAATGAATGAATGAATGCCCACAGTAAGCGCTCAATAAATATGATTGAATGAATGTTTACTCTATTTTATTTTCTTAATATGTTTTGTTTTGTTCTCCGTCTCCCCCTTCTAGCCTGTGAGCCCGCTGTCGGGTAGGGACCGTCTCTAGATGTTGCCAACTTGGACTTCCCAAGCGCTTAGGACAGTGCTCTGCACACAGTAAGCGCTCAATAAATAACGATTGAATGAATGAATGAATGCCCACAGTAAGCGCTCAATAAATATGATTGAATGAATGTTTATTGTATTTATTTTCTTAATATGCTGTGTTTTGTTGTCTGTCTCCCCCTTCTAGACGGTGAGCCCGCTGTCGGGTAGGGACGGTCTCTAGATGTTGCCAACTTGGACTTCCCAAGCGCTTAGGACAGTGCTCTGCACACAGTAAGCGCTCAATAAATATGATTGAATGAATGAATGAATGCCCACAGTAAGCACTCAATAAATATGATTGAATGAATGTTTACTCTATTTTATTTTCTTAATATGTTTTGTTTTGTCATCCGTCTCCCCCTTCTAGCCTGTGAGCCCGCTGTCGGGTAGGGACCGTCTCTAGATGTTGCCAACTTGGACTTCCCAAGCGCTTAGGACAGTGCTCTGCACACAGTAAGCGCTCAATAAATACGATTGAATGAATGAATGAATGCCCACAGTAAGCGCTCAATAAATATGATTGAATGAATGTTTACTCTATTTTATTTTCTTAATATGTTTTGTTTTGTTCTCCGTCTCCCCCTTCTAGCCTGTGAGCCCGCTGTCGGGTAGGGACCGTCTCTAGATGTTGCCAACTTGGACTTCCCAAGCGCTTAGGACAGTGCTCTGCACACAGTAAGCGCTCAATAAATAACGATTGAATGAATGAATGAATGCCCACAGTAAGCGCTCAATAAATATGATTGAATGAATGTTTATTGTATTTATTTTCTTAATATGCTGTGTTTTGTTGTCTGTCTCCCCCTTCTAGACGGTGAGCCCGCTGTCGGGTAGGGACGGTCTCTAGATGTTGCCAACTTGGACTTCCCAAGCGCTTAGGACAGTGCTCTGCACACAGTAAGCGCTCAATAAATATGATTGAATGAATGAATGAATGCCCACAGTAAGCACTCAATAAATATGATTGAATGAATGTTTACTCTATTTTATTTTCTTAATATGTTTTGTTTTGTCATCCGTCTCCCCCTTCTAGCCTGTGAGCCCGCTGTCGGGTAGGGACCGTCTCTAGATGTTGCCAACTTAGACTTCCCAAGCGCTTAGGACAGTGCTTTGCACACAGTAAGCGCTCAATAAATAACGATTGAATGAATGAATGAATGCCCACAGTAAGCGTTCAATAAATGATTGAATGAATGTTTACTGTATTTATTTTCTTAATATGCTGTGTTTTGTTGTCTGTCTCCCCCTTCTAGACGGTGAGCCCGCTGTCGGGTAGGGACGGTCTCTAGATGTTGCCAACTTGGACTTCCCAAGCGCTTAGGACAGTGCTCTGCACACAGTAAGCGCTCAATAAATATGATTGAATGAATGAATGAATGAATGCCCACAGTAAGCGCTCAATAAATATGATTGAATGAATGTTTACTCTATTTTATTTTCTTAATATGTTTTGTTTTGTCATCCGTCTCCCCCTTCTAGCCTGTGAGCCCGCTGTCGGGTAGGGACCGTCTCTAGATGTTGCCAACTTAGACTTCCCAAGCGCTTAGGACAGTGCTTTGCACACAGTAAGCGCTCAATAAATAACGATTGAATGAATGAATGAATGCCCACAGTAAGCGTTCAATAAATATGATTGAATGAATGTTTATTGTATTTATTTTATTTTCTTAATATGCTTTGTTTTGTTGTCCGTCTCCTCCTTCTAGATGGTGAGCCCGCTGTCGGGTAGGGACCATCTCTAGATGTTGCCAACTTGGACTTCCCAAGCGCTTAGTCCAGTGCTCTGCACACAGTAAGTGCTCAATCAATACGATTGAATGGAGGAATGAATGAATTTATTTTACTTGTACATATTTATTCTATTTATTTTATTTTGTTAATATGGGTTGTTCTGTCGTCTGTCTCCCCTTTCTAGCCTGTGAGCCCGCTGCTGGGTAGGGACCGTCTCCAGATGTTGCCAACTTGGACTTCCCAAGCGCTTAGTCCAGTGCTCTGCACACAGTAAGTGCTCAATAAATACGATAGAATGGAGGAGTGAATGAATGTATTTTACTTGTACATATTTATTCTGTCAATATGTGTTGTTTTGTTCTCCATCTCCCCCTTCTAGCCTGTGAGCCCGCTGTTGGGTCGGGACCGTCTCTAGATGTTGCCGACTTGGACTTCCCAAGCACTTAGTCCAGCGCTCTGCACACAGTAAGCGCTCAATAAATGATTGAATGAATAGGAAGCGCTTAAAAAATACCATTATTATTATTATTATTAGCACTGGTTTATTGGGGGGCTGGGAGGTCACAGTGAAGGGTTAGCCGTCGCCCCGTCTTCGTCCCTGGGCTTGAACACGGGGTCCCGGGGCAGCATCAGCTCCTGGAGTCTCTGATACGTCTCGCAGGTTGGGGGGAAATCGTTTTTCTGGGGAGGCGGGAGGAGAGGGGCGGATTTGGGGGGCCGGCGGGCTCTTCCCCTCGCCGGCCGGGCCCCGCGCCGCAGTAGGAGGGATGCGGGGCAGACCTCAGGGGAGACGCGGCGGGGAAAGAGCCCGGGCGGGCTTGGGGTCTAATCCCTGCCGACCGTGGGCGAGTCACTTGGCGTCTCTGGGCCTCGGTGACCTCATCTGGAAAATGGGGATTCAACCCCACTCCCTCCTATGGAGGCTGGGAGCCCCCCGGGGGACAACCTGATGACCTTGTATCTCCCCCAGCGCTTAGAACAGTGCTTGGCACACAGTAAGCGCTTAAACACCATCATTATTATTATTACGTGGGACAACCTGATGACCTTATATCTCCCCCAGCGCTTAGAACAGTGCTTGGCACATAGTAAGTGCTTAAATACTATCATTATTGTTATTACGTGGGACAACCTGATGACCTTGTATTTCCCCCAGCGCTTAGAACAGTGCTTGGCACATAGGAAGCGCTTAAAAAATACCATCATTATTATTATTATTACGTGGGACCATCTGATGACCTTCTATCCCCCCCCCCCCCAGCGCTTAGAACAGTGCTTGGCACACAGTAAGCGCTTAACAAATACCATCATTATTATTATTACGTGGGACAACCTAATGACTTTGTATCCCCCCAGCGCTTAGAACAGTGCTTGGCACATAGGAAGCGCTTAACAAATACCATCATTATTATTATTATTATTACATGGGACAACCTGATGACCGTATATCTCCCCCAGCGCTTAGAACAGTGCTTGGCACATAGTAAGCACTTAAATACTATCATTATTGTTATTACATGGGACAACCTGATGACCTTGTATTTCCCCCAGCGCTTAGAACAGTGCTTGGCACATAGGAAGCGCTTAACAAATACCATCATTATTATTATTACGTGGGACATCCTGATGACCTTGTATTTCCCCCAGTGCTTAGAACAGTGCTTGGCACTTAGGAAGTGCTTAAAAAATACCATCATTATTACTATTATTACATGGGTCAACCGATGACCTTATATTTCCCCCAGCGTTTAGAACAGTGCTTGGCACATAGTAAGCACTTAAATACCATCATTATTATTATTCTTATTATTACGTGGGACAACCTGATGACCTTGTATCTCCCCCAGCGCTTTGAACAGTGCTTAGCACATAGTAAGCACTTAAATACCATCATTATTACGTGGGACAACCTGATGACCTTGTATCTCCCCCAGCGCTTAGAACAGTGCTTGGCACATAGTAAGCACTTAAATACCATCATTATTATTACGTGGTACCATCTGATGATCTTGTATCTCCCCCAGTGCTTAGAACAGTGCTTGGCACGTAGTAAGCACTTAAATACCATCATTATTATTATTATGTGGGACCATCTGATGATCTTGTATCTCCCCCAGCGCTTAGAACAGTGCTTGGCACATAGTAAGCGCTTAAGTACCACCATTATTATTATTACATGGGACCATCTGATGATCTTTTATCTCCCCCAGTACTAGGCACATAGTAGGCGCTTAACAAATACCGTCATTATTATTATTATTACATGGGACAACCTGATGACCTTGTATCTCCCCCAGCACTTAGAACAGTGCTTGGCACATAGTAAGCGCTTAACAAATACCATCATTATTATTATTACGTGGGACATCCTGATGACCTTGTATCTCCCCCAGCGCTTAGTACAGTGCTTGGCATGAAGGCTGTGAGCCCCAAAGGGGACAACCTGATCACCTTGTACCTATCCCAGCGCTTAGAACAGTGCTTGGCACATAGTAAGCGCTTAACAAATACCATCATTATTATTATTCCGTGGGACATCCTGATGATCTTGTATTTCCCCCAGCGCTTCGAACAGTGCTTGGCACATAGGAAGTGCTTAAAAATACCATCATTATTATTATTATTATTACGTGGGACAACCTGATGACCTTGTATTTCCCCCAGTGCTTAGCACATAGTAAACATTTAAATACCATCATTATTGTTATTACGGGGGACAACCTGATGACCTTGTATCTCCCCCAGCTCTTAGAACAGTGCTTGGCACATAGTAAGCACTTAAATACCATCATTATTATTATTACGTGGGACCATCTGATGATCTTGTATCTCCCCCAGCGCTTAGAACAGTGCTTGGCACATGGTAAGCACTTAAATACCATCATTATTATTACGTGGGACCATCTGATGACCTTGTATCCCCCCAGCGCTTAGAACAGTGCTTGGCACATAGGAAGTGCTTAAATACCATCATTATTATTATTACGTGGGACCATCTGATGATCTTGTATCTCCCCCAGCGCTTAGAACAGTGCTTGGCACACAGTAAGTGCTTAACAAATACCATCATTATTATTATTATTACATGGGACAACCTGATGACCTTGTATTTCCCCCAGCGCTTAGAACAGTGCTTGGCACATAGGAAGCACTTAAATCCCATCATTATTATTACATGGGACAACCTGATAACCTTGTATCTCCCCCAGTGCTTAGAACATAGTAAGCGCTTAACAAATACCATCATTGCTATTATTACGTGGGACCACCTGATGACCTTGTATCTCCCCCAGCGCTTAGAACAGTGCTTGGCATGAAGACTGAGAGCCCCAAAGGGGACAAGCTGATCACCTTGTACCTATCCCAGCGCTTGGAATAGTGCTGGGCACATAGTAAGCGCTTAATTCCAACATTATTATTATTAATTAATACTATTGAACGAATGAATCCCCGCGTCCCGGATGAGGTAACTGAGGCCCGGGGTGGGAAAGTGACTTGTCCAGGGTCGCCGCGCGGAGCCGTGGCGGGGATGAGAAGCCCCGTCCGTCGACCCCCGGGCCCGGGCTCTACCCGCCGGGCCGCGCGGCCCGAAATGGCCGGACCGGGCCGGACACGAGGGGCGTCTCGGGGCGGACGGAGGCAGGGGAAGGGCCGGGATGACCTTTGCCCTCCGGACGGGGACTCACCGCCAGCCCGAGCCGCAGCAGGCCCGACGTGCCTTTGGCCGGATGGCCCTGCTGTGTGTTCTGCACTTGGTAGGTGACCGCCTCCAGGAAGCCCTTGAGGCCCTCCTCCGTGATGTTGTTTCCTAATAATAATAATAATTGTGAAGCGCTTACTACTAATAATAATAATAATGGCGTTTGTTAAGCGCTTACTATGTGCAAAGCACTGTTCTAAGCGCTGGGGGATACAGGGTGATCAGGTTGTCCCACGTGGGGCTCACAGTCATCACCCCCATTTGACAGATGAGGTAACTGAGGCACAGGGAAGTGAAGTGACTTACCCAAGGTCACACAGCAGACAGGTGGCGGAGTCGGGATTCGAACCCATGACCTCTGACTCCCAAGCCCGGGCTCTTCCCACTGAGCCACGCTGCTTCTGTCCTTCTCCAGCCCAGCCCGCATCCTCCGCCGCCACTCACCTCGTCGCCGGGCCTCGTCCTTGCCCATCCCGCCGTCGACCCCCGGATTCATTCATTCATTCATTCATTCATTCATTCAATTGTATTTATTGAGCGCTTCCTGTGTGCAGACCACTGGACTAAGCGCTTGGGAAGTACAAGTTGGCAACACCTAGAGACGGTCCCTACCCCACGGCGGGCTCACAGTCAAGAAGGGGGAGGCGGACGACAAAACAAAACACGTTAACACGTTAAAAATAAATAGGATAAAAATAGGATAAAAATAAATAGGATAAATATGTACAAATAAAATAATAGAGTAGTAAATCCGTACAAACATATATACGTATATCCAAGGTGCTGTGGGGAGGGGAAGGAGGTAAGGCGGGGAGGAGGGGGAGAGGGACAAAACAAAACATGTTAACAAAATAAAATAAATAGAATATGTACAAGTAAAATAGAGTAGTAAATAGGTACACACATTCCCTGCCCCAAACGTGCTTACTCACTAGAGGGGGAGGCAGATATTAAGATAAATAAATTACCGATATGTACGTAAAGTGCTGCGGTGCTCGATGTGGGGGACAGGGGGTGGCGGCTCCGGCGCATAGTGTAGTGGCTGTACTCTCCCAAGCACTCAGCACAGTGCTAAGCGCTTAGTCCAGTGCCCTGCACACAGTAAGCGCTCAACGGACAAGCAGCGTGGCTCAGTGGAAAGAGCCCGGGCTTCGGAGTCGGAGGTCGTGGGTTCGAATCCCGGCTCCGCCCCCTGTCAGCTGGGTGACTGTGGGCAAGTCACTTCACTTCTCTGGGCCTCAGTGACCTCATCTGTTAAATGGGGATGAAGCCTATGAGCCCCACATGGGACAACCTGATGACCTTGCAGTGTGTCTCAGTGGAAAGAGCCCGGGCTTTGGAACCAGAGGTCATGGGTTCAAATCCCACTCCGCCCCTTGTCAGCTGGGTGACTTTGGGTGAGTCACTTCACTTCTCTGGGCCTCAGTGACCTCATCTGTCAAATGGGGATGAAGCCTGTGAGCCCCACGTGGGACAACCTGATGACCTTGCAGTGTGTCTCAGTGGAAAGAGCCCGGGCTTTGGAGCCGGAGGTCATGAGTTCAAATCCCACTCCACCCCTTGTCAGCTGGGTGACTTTGGGCAAGTCACTTCACTTCTCTGGGCCTCAGTGACCTCATCTGGAAAATGGGGGTGAAGACTGGGAGCCCCCCTCCATGGGACCACCTGATCACCTTGTAACCTCCCCAGCGCTTAGAACGGTGCTTGGCACAAAGTAAGCGCTTCATTCATTCATTAAGCGCTCAATAAATACGATTGATGATGATGATGATTCATTCCATCGTATTTATTGAGCGCTTACTGGGTGCGGAGCACTGGACTGAGCGCTTGGGAAGTCCAAGTTGGCAACATATAGGGACCCAACAGCGGGCTCACAGTCTAGAAGTAATAAATGCTGTCATTATTATTAATAAATACGATTGAAAGGATGAATGCTGTGTGCACACAGTAAGCGAATGTCCGTCTCCCCCTCTAGACTGTGAGCCCGTCGTGGGCAGGGAATTGTGTCTGTTGTCGTGTCATGTTCCCCCAAGCGCTTAGCACAGTGCTTTGCTCGCAGCAGGCAATCAATAAATGCCATGGAGTGAGGGGCACAGAGTAAGCGCTTAGCAAATGCCCCAGTTATTCTTACCTTCTCTATGCCTCAGTTCCCTCATCTGTAAAATGGGGATGAAGACTGTGAGCCCCCAGGGGGACAACCTGATCAGCGCTTAGAACAGTGCTTGGCACATAGTAAGCGCTTAACAAATGCCATTATTATTATTCTAACAGACGTATCTTTGCCCACAGTAAGCGCTCGATAAATACGATCGCAACCAACGTCCTTCCGGTCGAGAGGGGGAGATTGGAAGCAGCGTGGCTCAGCGGAAAAGAGCCCGGGATTTGGAGTCCGAGGTCATGGGTTCAAATCCCGGCTCCGCCCCTTGTCAGCTGTGTGACTCTGGGCGAGTCACTTCGCTTCTCTGGGCCTCAGTGACCTCATCTGGAAAATGGGGATGAAGACTGTGAGCCCTCCGTGGGACAACCTGATCACCTTGTAACCACCCCAGTGCTTAGAACAGTTCTTGGCACATAGTAAGCACTTAATAAATGCTATCATCATTATTATCATTATTATTATCATTCTCTGGGCCTCAGTTCCCTCCTCTGTCAAATGGGGATGAAGATTGTGAGCGCCCCGTGGGACAACCTCATCACCTTGTAATCTCCCCAGCGCTTGGAACGGTGCTTGGCACATAGTAAGCGTTTAATAAATGCTATTATTATTATTATTATTCTCTGGGCCTCAGTTCCCTCCTCTGTCAAATGGGGATGAAGACTGTGAGCCCCCCGTGGGGCAACCTGATCATCTTGTAACCTCCCCAGCGCTCAGAACAGTGCTTGGCACATAGTAAGCGCTTAATAAATGCTATCATCATCATCATTATTCTTCTTTTCTGTGCCTCTGTTCCCTCCTCTGTCAAATAGGGATGAAGATTGTGAGCGCCCCATGAGACAACCTCATCACCTTGTAACCTCCCCAGCGCTTAGAACGGTGCTTGGCACATAGTAAGCGCTTAATAAATTCTATCATTATTATTATTATTATTCTCTGTGCCTCAGTTCCCTCCTCTGTCAAATGGGGATGAAGACTGTGAGCCCCCCGTGGGACAACCTCATCACCGTGTAACCTCCCCAGTGCTTAGAACGGTGCTTGGCACCTAGTAAGCGCTTAATAAATGCTATTATTATTATTATTATTATTATTCTCTGGGCCTCAGTTCCCTCCTCTGTCAAATGGGGATGAAGACTGTGAGTCCCCCGTGGGACAACCTGGTCACCTTGTAACCTCCCCAGCGCTTGGCACATAGTAAGCCCTTAATAAATGCTATCATTATTATTATTATTATTATTCTCTGGGCCTCAGTTCCCTCCTCTGTCAAATGGGGATGAAGACTGTGAGCCCCCCGTGGGACAACCTCATCACCTTGTAACCTCCCCTGCGCTTAAAACGGTGCTTGGCACATATTAAGCGTTTAATAAATGCTATTATTATTCTCTGGGCCTCAGTTCCCTCCTCTGTACAATGGGGATGAAGACTGTGTGCCCCACGTGGGACAACCTGATCACCTTGTAACCTCCCCAGCGCTTGGAACGGTGCTTGGCACATAGTAAGCGCTTAATAAATGCCATCATCATTATAATTATTATTATTATTGGCATGAATACAAATCCCTAAAGGGCGGCAGAGGCGAGGGGCACGGGGCGGGAAGCGGGTCAGAGTCGCTCGTGGCGCCACCTCATCACCTTGTATCTCCCCCAGCGCTTAGAACAGTGCTTTGCACATAGTAAGCGCTTAATAAATGCCATCATATATTCTAGACTGTGAGCCCACTGTTGGGTAGGGACCGTCTCTATAGGTTGCCAACTTGGACTTCCCAAGCACTTAGTCCAGTGCTCTGCACGCAGTGAGCGCTCAATAAATACGATTGAATGAATGAATGACTATATATTATATATATATATACTCACGCAGCAGGTTGAGATGCAGGAGGACCAGGTTTCCCGGCAGGAAAACTTTCCCGTCCCGATGCTCCGCGGGTTCCAGCAGCGGATTGACCATCTCCGTGACCTCCGGGGTGGGCTGGGGAAGGGGCAGGGCCGACGCCCGGGTAGGGTAGGGACCGTCTCTATATGTTGCCAACTTGTACTTCCCAAGCACTTAGTACAGTGCTCTGCACACAGTAAGCGCTCAATAAATACGATTGATTGTTTGGTGCCAGGGCATCGGGGCGCGGCCTCGGGCTGAACCCAGACTTTGGGGGGAAGAAGAGGAGGATGGGGGGCAGAAGGGGGCAAGGCGATGCCCCAGGGGGGTGGGCATCTATTTATTTAACTTGTACATATTTACTATTCTATATATTTTGTCAATGAGGTGCATCGAGCTTTACTTCTATTTATTCTGACTTGACACCCATCCGCACGTTTTGTTTTGTCGTCTGTCTCCCCCTTCTAGCCTGTTTGTTGGGTAGGGACCGTCTCTAGATGTTGCCAACTTGTACTTCCCGAGCGCTTAGTCCAGTGCTCTGCACACAGTAAGCGCTCAATAAATACCATCGAATGAATGAATGAATGAATCTAGCTTTATTTCTATTTATTCTGACGATTTGACACCCGTCTGCATGTTTTGTTTTGTCGTCTGTCTCCCCCTTCTAGACTGTTTGTTGGGTAGGGACCGTCTCTAGATGTTGCCAACTTGTACTTCCCAAGCGCTTAGTCCAGTGCTCTGCACACAGTAAGCGCTCAATGAATACCACTGAATGAATAAATGAATCTAGCTTTATTTCTATTTATTCTGACGACTTGACACCCATCCACACGTTTTGTTTTGTCATCTGTCTCCCCCTTCTAGACTGTTTGCTGGGTAGGTATTGTCTCTAGATGTTGCCAACTTGTACTTCCCAAGCGCTTAGTCCAGTGCTCTGCACACAGTAAGCGCTCAATGAATACCATTGAATGAATAAATGAATCTAGCTTTATTTCTATTTATTCTGATGACTTGACACCCATCCACACGTTTTGTTTTGTCATCTGTCTCCCCCTTCTAGACTGTTTGCTGGGTAGGTACTGTCTCTAGATGTTGCCAACTTGTACTTCCCAAGCGCTTAGTCCAGTGCTCTGCACACAGTAAGCGCTCAATGAATACCATTGAATGAATAAATGAATCTAGCTTTATTTCTATTTATTCTGACGACTTGACACCCATCCACACGTTTTGTCATCTGTCTCCCCCTTCTAGACTGTTTGCTGGGTAGGTACTGTCTCTAGATGTTGCCAACTTGTACTTCCCAAGCGCTTAGTCCAGTGCTCTGCACACAGTAAGCGCTCAATGAATACCATTGAATGAATAAATGAATCTAGCTTTATTTCTATTTATTCTGACGACTTGACACCCATCCACACGTTTTGTTTTGTCATCTGTCTCCCCCTTCTAGACTGTTTGCTGGGTAGGTACTGTCTCTAGATGTTGCCAACTTGTACTTCCCAAGCGCTTAGTCCAGTGCTCTGCACACAGTAAGCGCTCAATGAATACCATTGAATGAATAAATGAATCTAGCTTTATTTCTATTTATTCTGACGACTTGACACCCATCCACACGTTTTGTTTTGTCATCTGTCTCCCCCTTCTAGACTGTTTGCTGGGTAGGGACCGTCTCTAGATGTTGCCAACTTGTACTTCCCAAGCGCTTAGTCCAGTGCTCTGCACACAGTAAGCGCTCAATGAATACCATTGAATGAATAAATGAATCTAGCTTTATTTCTATTTATTCTGACGACTTGACACCCATCCATACGTTTTGTTTTGTCATCTGTCTCCCCTTCTAGACTGTTTGATGGGTAGGGACCGTCTCTAGATGTTGCCAACTTGTACTTCCCAAGTGCTTAGTCCAGTGCTCTGCACACAGTAAGCGCTCAATGAATACCATTGAATGAATAAATGAATCTAGCTTTATTTCTATTTATTCTGACGACTTGACACCCATCCACACGTTTTGTTTTGTCATCTGTCTCCCCCTTCTAGACTGTTTGCTGGGTAGGGACCGTCTCTAGATGTTGCCAACTTGTACTTCCCGAACACTTAGTCCAGTGCTCTGCACACAGGAAGCGCTCAATAAATACCATTGAATGAATGGATGAATGAGTCTAGCTTTATTTCTATTTATTCTGACGACTTGACACCCATCCACACGTTTTGTTTTGTCATCTGTCTCCCCCTTCTAGACTGTTTATTGGGTAGGGACCGTCTCTAGATGTTGCCAACTTGTACTTCCCAAGCGCTCAGTACAGTGCTCTGCACTCAGGAAGCGCTCAATAAATATGATTGAATGAATCTAGCTTTATTTCTATTTATTCTGACGACTTGACACCCATCCGCGTGTTTTGTTCTGTCCTCTGTCTCCCCCTTCTAGACTGTTTGTCGGGTAGGGCCTGTTTCTAGATGTTGCCAAGCGCTTAGTCCAGTGCTCTGCACACAGTCAGCGCTCAATAAATACGACTGAATGAATGAGGGGCGAAGAAGGGATACTATTCTGTTTATTTTGTCAATGCTGTGCATCTACCTTTACTTCTATTTATTCTTACGACTTGACACCCGTCCGCGTGTTTTGTTTTGTCGTCCGTCTCCCCCTTCTAGCCTGGGAGCCCGCTGTTGGGTAGGGACCGTCTCGAGATGTTGCCGACTTGGACTTCCCGAGCGCTTAGTCCAGTGCTCTGCACACAGTAAGCGCTCAATAAATACGATTGATTGATTGACTGAATGACTCAGGGCCGGGGGATAGGGGTGAGGAAGAGGAGGGGGGATGGGGAGGGGGCGGACAGGGGCCTAAGGGGGGCTTCTCTGGGGGCGGACTGGACAGCGAGAGGGCAGGTGGGCAGTCGGGGGGATGGGGGAGCCTCCCCGGACCCCCGCCCGCCCCTCACCTCATTCTCCTGGGGCAGGTAGCGTTTCTCCCGGACGCCCATCTTGGTGCTTTTCGCCCTCCCGGGCTTCGGGTCCGGCGTGGTCACCTCTGGGGGTGGGACGGGACGGACGGTCGGTCACAGGTATTTACTGAGCGCTTGCTGCGTGCGGAGCACTGGACTAAGCGCTGGGGCGAGTGCGCTACCACAATAAACAGCGACAATAATAATGATGGTATTTGTTAAGCGCTTACTATGTGCAAAGCGCTGTTCTAAGCGCTGGGGGGGGATACAAGGTGATCAGGTTGCCCCACTTGGGGCTCACAATCCCCATTTTTACAGATGAGGGAACTGAGGCCCAGAGAAGTGAAGTGACTCGCCCAAAGTCACCCAGCTGACAAGGGGCGGAGCAGGATTTGAACCCACGACCTCTGGCTCCAAAGCCCGGGCTCTTTCCACTGAGCCACGCTGCTTCTCTTGCGACAATCAATCAATCGTATTTATTGAGCGCTTACTGTGTGCAGAGCACTGGACTAAGCGCTTGGGAAGTACAAGTCGGCGACAATCCCTGCTCGCAACAGGCTGACGGACGGAGAGGCAGCGTGGCTCAGTGGAAAGAGCCCGGGCTTTGGAGGCAGAGGTCCTGGGTTCAAATCCCAGCTCCGCCAACTGTCAGCTGGGTGACTTTGGGCGAGTCCCTTCACTTCTCTGGGCCTCAGTTCCCTCATCTGGAAAACGGGGATTCATTCTTTCATTCAGTCCATCGTATTTATTGAGCACTTACTGCGTGCAGAGCTCTGTACTAAGCGCTTGGGAAGTACAAGTTGGCAACATTCATTCATTCATTCAATCGTATTTATTGAGCGCTTACTGTGTGCAGAGCTCTGTGTACTAAGCGCTTGGGAAGTACAAGTTGGCAACATATAGAGACGGTCCCTACCCAACAGCGGGATTAAAACTGTGAGCCCCCCACCTTGGGACCACCTGATCACCTTGTAACCTCCCCAACGCTTAGAACAGTGCTTTGCACATAGTAGGCGCTTAACAAATACCATCATCATTATTATTATTACTGCCCCCCGACCGCCCCGTGGGCCAGAAAACAAGGACCGACCTCTAGGCTGGTAGCTCCTGGTGGGCAGGGAATGAATCTACCAACACTCCTAAGTGCTTAGTGCAGTGCTCTGCACTCAGGAAGTGCTCAATAAATACCATTACATACCTATCTATCATTGATTCATATTAATATGTATCTCCCCCTCTAGACTGTAAGCTCAGTTGTGGGCAGGGAATGCGTCTATTGCCTCTGTGAGCAACGGACTGTGAGCCCGTTGTCGGGTAGGGACCGTCCCTATATGTTGCTGGATTGTACTTCCCAAGCGCTTAGTCCAGTGCTCTGCACACAGTAAGTGCTCAATAAATACGATTGAATGAATGACTGTGAGCCCGCTGTCGGGTAGGGACCGTCCCTATATGTTGCCGGATTGTCCTTCCCAAGCGCCTAGTCCAGTGCTCTGCACACGGTAAGCGCTCAATAAATACGATTGAATGAATGGCTGTGAGCCCGTTGTCGGGTAGGGACCGTCCCTATATGTTGCCGGATTGTCCTTCCCAAGCGCCTAGTCCAGTGCTCTGCACACAGTAAGCGCTCAATAAATACGATTGAATGAATGACTGTGAGCCCGCTGTCGGGTAGGGACCGTCCCTATATGTTGCCAGATTGTACTTCCCAAGCGCCTAGTCCAGTGCTCTGCACACAGTAAGCGCTCAATAAATATGATTGAATGAATGACTGTGAGCCCGTTGTTGGGTAGGGACCATCCCTATATGTTGCCGGATTGTACTTCCCAAGCGTCTATTCCAGTGCTCTGCACACAGTAAGTGCTCAATAAATACGACTGAATGAATGACTGTGAGCCCATTGTCGGGTAGGGACCGTCCCTATATGTTGCCGGATTGTCCTTCCCAAGCGCCTAGTCCAGTGCTCTGCACACAGTAAGCGCTCAATAAATACGATTGATTGAATGAATGACTGTGAGTCCGCTGTTGGGTAGGGACCATCCCTATATGTTGCCATATTGTACTTCCCAAGTGCTTAGTCGAGTGCTCTGCACACAGTAAGCGCTCAATAAATATGACAATGAATAAAGTGGCGGAGCCGGGATTAGAACCCAGGTCCTCTGACTCCCAAGCCCGGGCTCTGGCCACTGAGCCGTGATGGACTTTCCAAGCGCTTAGTCCAGCGCTCTGCACCCAGTAATCTCTCCCCCTTCCAGACTGTGAGCCTGCTGTCGGGTACGGACCGTCTCTATATGTTGCCAACTTGGACTTCCCAAGCGCCTAGTCCAGTGCTCTGCACACAGTAAGCGCTCAATAAATACGACTGAATGAATGAATAATAATGATGGTATTTGTTCTAGACTGTGAGCCCACTGTTGGGCTCACTGTTATAAAATAAATAGAATAAATATTCTATTTATTTTATTTTGTTAGTATGTTTGGTTTTTTTTTTTTCTCTGTCTCCCCCTTTTAGACTGTGAGCCCGCTGTTGGGTAGGGACTGTCTCTATATGTTGCCAATTTGTACTTCCCAAGCACTTAGTACAGTGCTCTGCACATAGTAAGCGCTCAATAAATATGATTGATTGATTGATTGTTGGGTAGGGACCGTCTCTATACGTTGCCAACTTGGACTTCCCAAGCACTTAGTCCAGTGCTCTGCACACAGTAAGCGCTCAATAAATACGATTGAATGAATGAATAATAATGATGGTATTTGTTCTAGACTGTGAGCCCACTGTTGGGCTCACTGTTATAAAATAAATAGAATAAACATTCTATTTATTTTATTTTGTTAGTATGTTTGGTTTTTTTTTTTTCTCTGTCTCCCCCTTTTAGACTGTGACCCCGCTGTTGGGTAGGGACTGTCTCTCTATGTTGCCAATTTGTACTTCCCAAGCGCTTAGTACAGTGCTCTGCACATAGTAAGCGCTCAATAAATATGATTGATTGATTGATTGTTGGGTAGGGACCGTCTCTATGCGTTGCCAACTTGGACTTCCCAAGCGCCTAGTCCAGTGCTCTGCACACAGTAAGCGCTCAATAAATACAATTGAATGAATGAATAATAATGATGGTATTTGTTAAGCGCTTACTGTGTGCCATAATAATGATGATGGCATTTATTCAGCGCTTACTATGAGCGAAGCACTGTTCTAAGCGCTGGGGAGGTTACAAGGTGATCAGGTGGTCCCCCGGGGGGCTCACAGTCTTCATCCCCATTTGCCAGATGAGGTCACCGAGGCACGGAGAAGTGAAGTGATTTGCCCGAAGTCACCCAGCTGACAGTTGGTGGAGCTGGGATTTGAACCCACGCCCTCTGACTCCAAGCCCGGGCTCTTTCCACTGAGCCCCGCTGCTTCTCCACTAAGCGCTCAATAAATGCAACTGAATGAATGAATGAATGAATGGGGAGGGGTCTCCCCTGCCGGCATTTGCACTCACTCCCTTTGGGGGCCTTGGGGTCGTCCTTCTTGACGGTGGTCTGCATGGAGGACGTCACGGCAACTGGCTTCTCCTCCTTCTTGCTCGTGTCCTGCTTGGACGCCAACGACATCGGGGGGCCGGGCCGGGCTTGGGGGGGACACCAGGGACCCGCCCCCCGTCCCCCCTACCCGCCTCTCCCCACCCAGGAGAGGCAGCGGGGCCTAATGCCTACAACCTGGGATGATGATGATGGCATTTGGTAAGCGCTTACTATGTGCCAAGCACTGTTCTAAGCGCTGGGGGGGGATACAAGGTCATCAGGTTGTCCCACAATAATGATCACGGTATTTGTTAAGCGCTTACTGTGTGCCAAGCACTGTTCTAAGCGCTGGGGGGGATACAAGGTCATCAGGTTGTCCCACGTAATAATGATGACGGTATCTGTTAAGCGCTTACTATGTGCCAAGCACTGTTGTAAGCACTGGGGGGAATACAAGGTCATCAGGTTGTCCCATGTAATAATAATGATGATGATGGTATTTGTTAAGCGCTTACTATGTGCCAAGCACTGTTCTAAGCGCTGGGGGGGATACAAGGTCATCAGGTTGTCCCACATAATAATGATCATGGTATTTGTTAAGCGCTTACTATGTGCCAAGCACTATTCTAAGCGCTGGGGGGGATACAAGGTCATCAGGTTGTCCCACGTAATAATGATGATGGTATTTGTTAAGCGCTTACTATGTGCCAAGCACTGTTCTAAGCGCTGGGGGGGAGACAAGGTCATCAGGTTGTCCCACATAATAATGATGATGGTATTTGTTAAGCGCTTACTATGTGCCAAGCACTGTTCTAAACGCTGGGGTGGGGGATACAAGGTCATCAGGTTGTCCCACATAATAATGATGATGGTATTTGTTAAGCGCTTACTATGTGCCAAGCACTGTTCTAAGTGCTGGGGGAGATACAAGGTCATCAGGTTGTCCCACATAATAATGATCATGGTATTTGTTAAGCGCTTACTATGTGCCAAGCACTGTTCTAAGCGCTTGGTGGGTTACAAGGTCATTAGGTTGTCCCATGTAATAATAATAATAATAATAATGGTGATGATGGCATTTGTTAAGCGCTTACTATGTGCCAAGCACTGTTCTAAATGCTGGGGGGGATACAAGGTCATCAGGTTGTCCCACGTAATAATAGTAATGATAATGGTATTTGTTAAGCGCTTCCTATGTGCCAAGCACTGTTCTAAGCGCTGGGGGGGTTACAAGGTCATCAAGTTGTCCCACGTAATAATGATAATGATGATGGTATTTGGTAAGCGCTTACTATATGCCAAGCACTGTTCTAAGCACTGGGGGGGATACAAGGTCATCAGGTTGTCCCACATAATAATAATAATAATGATGATGGTATTTGTAAAGCGCTTACTATGTGCCAAACACTGTTCTAAGTGCTGGGGGTGATACAGGGTCATCAGGTTGTCCCAAATAATAATAATAATAATAATAATAATAATAATGGTATTTGTTTAAGCGCTTCCTATGTGCCAAGCACTGTTCTAAGCGCAGGGGAGGTTACAAGGTGATCAGGTTGTCCCCCGTGGGGCTCCCAGTCTTCATCCCCACTTGACAGAGGAGGTCACTGAGGCCCAGAGAAGTGAAGTGACTCACCCAAAGTCACCCAGCTGACGAGGGGCGGAGCCGGGATTAGAACCCACGACCTCGGACTCCCGAGCCTGGGCTCTTCCCACCGAGCCCCGCTGCACGGGGACTGTGTCCAACCCAATGGGCTTGCCTCCACCCCAGCGCTTAGCACAGTGCCTGGCACAAAGCAAGCGCTTAAGAAATAAGCTGGACTGTGAGCCCACTGTTGGGTAGGGACCGTCTCTATGTGTTGCCCACTTGTGCTTCCCAAGCACTTAGTCCAGTGCTCTGCACACAGTAAGGGCTCAATAAATACGATTTATTATTATTATTATTATTATTATTATTATTATTATTATCCTCCCCCCTGACCTTCTCCTTCTTCTTGGCGGCGTTCTTGGTGGCTTTGGCGGCCTGCATCTTCTCCGCCTTGTCGATGGTCGTGCTGCTGACCCCCGGCACCCCCCGGTCGCTCCTGGGGTCCGAGAGGCGGGACGATGGGGCCTGCCGAATCAATAAATCGATCAATCAATCAATCGTATTTATTGAGCGCTTACTGTGTGCAGGGCACTGTACTAAGCGCTTGGGAAGTCCAAGTTGGCCACATCTAGAGACGGTCCCTACCCGACAGCGGGCTCACACCCCAAGCTCTATAGGGCGGAGGGAACTAAACTAAGCCCAAATCAGATGCCTTATCTCCTTCTCCTCTCCACAGCACCTGTATATATGTATATATGTTTGTGCATATTTATTATGCTATTTATTTATTTTACTTGTACGTATTTATTTTGTTAATACATTTTGTTTTGTTGTCTGTCTCCCCCTTCTAGGCTGTGAGCCCGCTGTTGGGTAGGGACCGCCTCTAGATGTTGCCAACTTGGACTTCCCAAGCGCTTAGTCCAGTGCTCTGCACACAGTAAGCGCTCAATAAATACGACTGAATGAATGAATTACGTACCACTAAATGAATGATACAGGAAAGTAAATTGCAAATAACCGGATTCACCGAAACACAGATTGCAAAGGCAGAGCAGGACAGTGTGAAAAACATTTAAGCAGGATACCAGAGGTACGCTCACAATTTCAAACCGAAATTATCTTTGTGCGCAAACCAATCCCGAAGTGAGGGCTTTGAATCACAGAGGATAATGATAGTCGTAATAATCAATCATCAGCGTGGCTCAGCGGAAAGAGCCGGGGCTTTGGAGTCAGAGGTCATGGGTTCGAATCCCAGCTCCACCGCTCGTCAGCTGGGTGACTTTGGGCCAGTCACTTCACTGGGCCTCAGTTCCCTCATCTGTCAAATGGGGATGAAGACCGGGAGCCCCCCGGGGGGCAAACTGATCGCCTTGTATCCCCCCCAGCGCTTAGAACGGTGCTCTGCACATAGTAAGCGCTTATCAAATGCTATCATTATTATCATCGTCATCATCACCGTCAAATTTTTACGCGCTCGCTATGTGCCGGGCGCTGCACTAAGCGCTGGGGTAGATACCGGCTAAAATCAGGTTGGACCCAGGCCCTGGGCACGGAGGAAGGGGGGTCGCAGGGGGGCCCGGCGGCCCCCGGGTGGCCCCTCCCCAGCCCCCCGCCCCCCGCCTCCCTGTCCCCCAGCCCCTTCCCCGTCCCCCCAGCCCCCAATCCTCAGCCTCCAGCTCCCCAACCCCCTCCCCATTCCCCCCATCCTACCAGCCCCCTCCCCAGCCCCCCAGCTCTGAGCTCCCCAGCCCCTCACCCCCCATCCTCAGCCCCACCCCCCGAGCCTTGAGCTTCCCAGCCCCCCAGCCCTGAGCTCCCCAGACCACCGCCCCCAGCCCTCTAACCCCCAGCCCCCCAACTCCTATCCCCTCAGTCCCCAGCCCCCCAGCTCCCATTCCCCCCAGCTTAACTCCCACCTCCCCGAACTCCCCGCCCTCCAGCCCCCCACCCCCCATCCCCAGCTCCCATCCTCCCAGTCCCCCCAGCCCCCCCGCCCCTCAATTCCCATCCCCTCCCAGCCCCCCAGCTCCCATTCCCCCCAGCTTAACTCCCACCTCCCCAAACCCCCAGCCCTCCAGCCCCTCACCCCCCATCCCCAGCTCCCATCCTCCCAGTCCTCCCAGTCCCCCCAGTCCCCCAGCCCTGAGCTCCCCAGACCCCCACCCCCAGCCCTCCAATTCCCATCCCCTCCCAGCCCCCGGGCTCCCATTCCCCCCAGCCCAACTCCCAGCCCCCCAGTTCCCACCCCTCCAGCCCCAGCTCCCATCCCTCCAGCCCCCACCCCCCCCATATCCCCCCAGTCCCCCAATTCCCATCCCCCCAGTCCCCAGCTCTCCAACCCCCAGCCCCCCACCTCCCCAAGCCCCCAGCCCCCCATCCCTCCAGTCCCCAGCCCCCACCCCCAATCTCCCCCATCCCCCCAGCCTTGAGCTTCCCAGCCTCCCAGCCCTGAGCTCCCCAGCCCCCCAATTCCCATCCCCTCCCGGCCCCCCAGCTCCCATTCCCCCCAGCCCCCCAATTCCCATCCATCCCCTCCCAGCCCCCCGGCTCCCATTCCCCCCAGCCCAACTCCCACCGCCCCCCCGTGCCCCCCATTACCCCCCATGCCTCTAGAGAAGCATCATCATCATCATCAATCATATTTATTGAGCGCTTACTATGTGCAGAGCACTGTACTAAGCGCTTGGGAAGTACAAATTGGCAACATATAGAGACAGAAGCAGCGTGGCTCAGTGGAAAGAGCCCAGGCTTGGGAGTCCGAGGCCATGGGTTCAAATCCCAGTTCCGCCCCTTGTCAGCTGGGTGACTTAGGCCAAGTCGTTTCACTTCTCTGGGCCTCATCTGTCAAATGGGGATGAAGGCCGGGATCCCCCCGGGGGACCAGCTGATCACCTTTTAACCTCCCCAGCGCTTAGAACAGTGCTTGGCACATAGTTAGTGCTCAACAAATACCATTATTATTATTATTATTATTATAATTATTCCGATTACGCCCCCCGGCCTCACCGAGCGCAGCCGGTCCTGCGTCTCCTTGTCCAGCAAGAGCCTGCGGCGCTCCACCACCTCGGTGTGGGTCAGCTCGAAGGGGTGCAGCACCTGCCCGACACACGTCACCCCGACATCCGTCACCCGAGGGGCCGCCGGCCCCCCGCCCGTTCATTCAATCGTATTTATTGAGCGCTTACTGTGAGCAGAGCACTGGACTAAGCGCTTGGGAAGTCCAAGTTGGCAACATCTAGAGACGGTCCCTACCCAACAGCGGGCTCGCAGTCTACAGCCCACCTTACTGCCTCAGCACCTTCACCATGGTCTCTGTCAAACCCTTACTATGTGCCAAGCACTGTTCTAAGCACCGGGGAGGTTACAAGGTGATCAGGTTGTCCCACAGGGGGCTCACAGTCTTCATCCCCATTTTCCAGATGAGGTCACTGAGGCACAGAGAACAGCGATGGCATTTATTAAGCTCTTACTATGTGCAAAGCACTGTTCTAAGCGCCGGGGAGGTTACAAGGTGATCAGGTTGTCCCACGGGGGGGCTCACAGTCTTCACCCCCATTTTCCAGATGAGGTCACTGAGGCACAGAGAATAACGATGGCATTTATTAGCGCTTACTATGTGCAAAGCACTGTTCTAAGCGCTGGGGAGGTTACAAGGTGATCAGGTTGTCCCACGGGGGGCTCCCAGTCTTCATCCCCATTTTACAGATGAGGTCACTGAGGCACAGAGAAGTGACTTGCCCAAAGTCACACGGTTGACAATTGGCGGAGCTGGGATTTGAACCCATGACCTCTGACTCCAAAGCCCCTGCTCTTTCCACTGAGCCATGCTGCTTCTCTAAGCGAAGTGACTTGCCCGAGGTCACACAGCAGACATGGGGCGGGGACGGGATTAGAACCCATGACCTCCGAGTCCCAAGCCTGGGCTGTTGCCACCGAGCCACGATGCTTCTCTTTGTTATTGTTAAGCACTTACTATGCGCTTACTATGTGCCAAGCACTGTTCTAAGCGCCAGGGGTGGATACAAGGTGGTTAGGTTGTCCCATGGGGGGCTCCCAGTCTTCAGCCCCATTTGACAGATGAGGGAACTGAGGCCCAGGGAAATGAAGCGACTGGCCCAAGGTCACACAGCCGACAGCAGCGTGGCTCAGTGGAAAGAGCCTGGGCTTTGGAGTCAGAGGTCACGGGTTCAAATCCCAGCTCTGCCACTTGTCAGCTGGGTGACTATTTAGGCAAGTCACTTCACTTCTCTGGGCCTCAGTGACCTCATCTGGAAAACAGGGATGAAGACTGTGAGCCCCCCCGTGGGACAACCTGATCACTCTGTAACCTCCCCAGCGCTTAGAACAGTGCTGTGCACATAGTAGGCACTTACTAAACGCCATTATTATTATTATTATTATTATTATGCGGTGGAGCCGGAATTAGAACCCACAACCTCTGACCCCCGAGGCTAGGCTCTCGCCACTGAGCCGTGCCGCTTCCTCATCCCGGCACTGCTCCGCTGGATTGTTGGATTGTCGTCCCCCGAGCGCTCTGCACCTGGGAAGAGCTCAATAAATACGATCGATTGATTGAATAGGATCGACTGAACGCATCCCACCCTTCCAAGCTCCTTCCAAGCGCCCACCGGCCCTTTTCCTCCCCTTCCCCACCGGAGGCTGGGAGGCCGCATGGGCGAGGCCCGCTCTATCGTCGTAGTGGACTCTCCCAAGCGCTTAGCACACAGTGAGCGCCCCAGGCACGCCGCCCTGCTCGCAGGCAGTGGTGGCGGGGCCCCGCGGAGGGTGAGGAGGCTCCCCCGCTGTGCCCGCTGTGCCCGCCGTGCCCGGTTTGGGTACCTGGGCGAGGCTGAGCGCGCCGGCATCTCCGATGTGGTTGTGCGCCAGGGACAGGGACAGCAGGGACCGGTTCAGCCGCAGACCCTGGGCGGGCAAGGGGAAGACGGGGCCTCGGTGCCCGCCATCGGCCCGGCCCGGCCCGGCCCACCCTGTGGCCTCCTCTCCCACAGCCCCCCACCGTGCAGCCTCCAACCCCGTAGCCTTCTCCTCCACAGTCTCCCCTCCTACTGCCTCCCACCCTGTAGCCTCCTCTCCCGCAGCCTCCCACCCTATAGCCTCCTCTCCCGTGGGCTCCCACCCTGCAGCCTCCCACCCTGTAGCCCCCCACCATGCAGCCTCCAACCCCGTAGCCTCCTCCACCACAGTCTCCCCTCCTACGGCCTCCCACCCTGTAGCCTCCTCTCCCACAGCCTCCCACCCTCCCACAACCTCCCACCCTATAGCCTCCTCTCCCACAGCCTCCCACCCTATAGCCTCCTCTCCCGTGGGCTCCCACCCTGTAGCCCCCCACCCTGCAGCCTCCAACCCCGTAGCCTCCTCCACCACAGTCTCCCCTCCTACGGCCTCCCACCCTGTAGCCTCCTCTCCCACAGCCTCCCACCCTCCCACAACCTCCCACCCTGTAGCCTCCTCTCCCACAGCCTCCCACCCTATAGCCTCCTCTCCCGTGGGCTCCCACCCTGCAGCCTCCTCTCCCACAGCCTCCCACCCTACAGCCTCCTCTCCCGCGGGCTCCCACCCTGCAGCCTCCCACCCCGTAGCCTCCTCTGCTGCTGCTTCCTTTCCCACAGCCTCACCCCCCGCGGCCTCCCACCGTGCAACCTCCAACCCCGTAGCCTCCCCCTCCCGCGGCCTCCAGCCCCATAGCCTCACCATCCCGCAGCCTCCCCCCTCGCAGCCTCCCACCCTTTAGCCTCCCCTGCTGCAGCCTCCCACCATGCCACCTCCAACCCCTTAACCTCCCCTCCTACAGCCTCCGGTCCCGCGGCCTCCAACCCCATAGCCTCCCCCTCCCGCAGCCTCCATCCCCGTAGCCTTCCCTCCCACAGCCTCCCCCCCGTGGCCTCCAACCCCGCAGCCTCCCCCCGTAGACTCCCCTGCTGCAGTCTCCATCTCCTCCCGCAGCCTCCCACCCTGTAGCCTCTCCTCCCGTAGCCTCCCCTGCTGCAGCCTCCCACCATGCAACCTCCCCTCCTGCAGCTTCCCCTGCTGCAGCCTCCCACCATGCAACCTCCAACCCCTTAGCCTCCCCTGTTGCAGCCTCCATCCCCGTAGCCTCCCCTCCCACAGCCTCCCACCCTGCGGCCTCCCCTGGTGCAGCCTCCCACCATGCAACCTCCCCTGGTGCAGCCTCCCACCATGCAACCTCCCCTGTTGCAGCCTCCCTCCCCCGCTGCAGCCTCCCTCCCCCGCTGCAGCCCTCCCTCCCCACGGCCCCGGGCCCCTGACGTGGGCGAGGTGGGCGGCTCCGTCGTCGCCGATGCGGTTGTAGCTGAGGTTGAGGGAGACGAGGCTGCGGTCGGCTCTGCGCAGCGACGAGAGCGCCCGGCCCAGGAGCAGCGACCCCCGCGCGCTCAGCGCGTTGTTCCGCAGCGACAGGTGCAGCAGGCTGACGGACGGACGGACGGACCGGCCAATGGGAGGCGCCGCCGGGGGACACACGTCACACGGGGGGGCGGGGACGGCCCCGGGATTGGTCCGCGCGGAGGGAGGCGCGGGGACAGCACCCGGGGCCCGACCAATCACAGGTAGGGGGCGTGGCTAACGGCAGGAGGGCGACCCAATCATGGCGAGGGGGCGTTGCTAGTAACTGGAGGCTGGGCCTGCGGCCAATCACGGGAACGGGGCGGGGCCAAGACCTGGAGGCCGGCCAATCACAGGAGGGGCGTGGCTAACCGCTGGAAGTCGGCCGATCACGGGAAAGGGGCGGGGCCAACACCTGGGCCCGGCCAATCACAGGAGGGGGCGTGGCTAAGACCCTGGATACTGGGCCTGCGGCCAATCACAGGAAAGGGGAGGGGCCAGCACCGGGAGGCCGGCCAATTACAGGAGGGGCGTGGCTAGGGCCTGGAGGGCGGCCAATCACAGGGGGGGCGTGGCTAGTACCGGGAGGCTGGGCCTGCGGCCAATCGCAGGAAAGGGGCGGGGCCAGCACCTGGGGGCCGGCCAATCACAGGAGGGGCGTGGTTAAGACCTGGAGGGCGGCCAATCATGGGAAGGGCCGTGGCTAGTACCTGGAGGCCGGCGGGGTGCGGCCAATCACAGGAAAGAGGCGGGGCCAACACCTGGGGCCGGTCATTCACGGGAAAGGGGCGTGGCTAGGAACTGGAGGCCGGGGTGCGGCTTGATAAATACCATTAAAAAAGGGGGGTATGGCTAATCCCTGAGGCTGGTGGGGGGCGGGGGGGAGTGCGACCAATCCCAGGAAGGGGCGTGGCCAACACATGCAGGGTGGCCAATTACAGGAGGGGACGTGGCTAACCCCTGGAAACTAAGCGTTTAGTACAGTGCTCTGCACACAGTAAGCGCTCAATAAATATGATTGATGATGGGGGGTGCGGCCAATCCCAGGAAGGGGGAGTGGCTAACACCTGTAAGGGGGTAGGGCCAATTAAAGAAGGGGGCCTGGCTAAACCCTGGAGACTGGGGCGCGACCAATCACGGGAAGGGGCGTGGCCAACACCTGGAGGACGGCCAATCACGGGAGGGGGCGTGGCTAATCCCTGGAGACGGGGGGGTGCGACCAATCCCTGGAAGGGGGCGTGGATAACACCTGAAAGGGGTACGGCCAATCACAGGAGGGGGCGTGGCTAATCCCTGGAGACCGGGGGGGTGCGGCCAAACCCAGAAAGGGGGTGTGGCTAACACCGGAAGGCGGTACGGCCAATCAAAGGAGGGGGCGTGGCTAATCCCTGAAGACTGGGGCGCGGCCAATCCCAGGAAGGGGGCGTGGCTCGCGTCCAATCGCTGGAGGGGGCGTGTCCACCCCTGGCCAATCCCGGGGCGGGGAGGGGGCGGGGCCTGGTCTCTCACTTGAGGTCCTCGGCCTGCAGCAGCCGGTGGAAGGGCTCCTCGGGCAGCGGGTTCCCCTCCAGGGACACCGTCCTGTAGGGGGCGACACGCGCACGCGCGCAGTTATTCATTCAATCGTATTCATTCATTCATTCAGTCGTATTTATTGAGCGCTTACTGTGTGCAGAGCACTGGACCAAGCGCTTGGGAAGTCCAAGTTGGCAACATCTGGAGACGGTCCCTACCCAACAGCGGGCTCACAGGCTAGAAGGGGGAGACAGACAACATAACAAAACATATTAACACAATAAAATAAAGAGAATAAATATGTACAAACAAAATTAATAGAGTTATAAATCCGTATAAACATATATACATATATCCAGGTGCTGTGGGGAGGGGAAGGAGGTAAGGTGGGGGGGATGCGGAGGGGGAGAGAAAGGAGGGGGCTCAGTCTGGGAAGGCCTCCTGGAGGAGGTGAGCTCTCAGTAGGTATCTGTTAAGTGCTTACTATGTGCCAAGCACTGTTCTAAACACTGGGGGGGATACAAGGTCATCATGTGGCCCCAGTCTTCATCCCCATTTTACAGATATTCATTCATTCATTCATTCAATCGTATTTATTGAGCACTTACTGTGTGCAGAGCACTGGACTAAGCGCTCGGGAAGTCCAAGTTGGCAACATCTAGAGATGGTCCCCACCCAGCAGTGGGCTCACAGGCTAGGAGATATGGGAACTGAGGCCCAGGTCCCTACCCAACAGTGGGCTTGCAGTCTAGAAGATATGGGAACTGAGGCCCAGAGAAGTGAAGTGGATCGCCCAAGGTCACCCAGCAGACAAGAAGGGCAAGGTGTGGGAAGGCCGTCAATCAATCATATTTATTGAGCACTTAGTGTGTGCAGAGCACTGTACTAAGCGCTGGGGAAGTGCAAGTCGGCAACACATAGAGACAGTCCCTACCCAACAGTGGGCTCACAGTCTAGAAGGGGGAGACAGAGAACAAAACCAAACATACTAACAAAATAAAATAAATGGAATAGATATGTATAAGTAAGATGAATAAATAGAGTAATAAATACGTACAAACATATATCCATATATACAGGTGCTGTGGGGAAGGGAAGGAGGTAAAATGGGGGGGATGGAGAGGGGGACGAGGGGGGGAGGAAGGAAGGGGCTCAGTCTGGGAAGGCCTCCTGGAGGAGGTGAGCTCTCAGTAGGGCCTTGAAGGGAGGAAGAGAGCTAGCTTGGCGGATGGGCAGAGGGATTGGGGGCATTCCGGGCCCGGGGGATGACGTGAGCCGGGGGTCGATGGCGGGATGGGCGAGAACGAGGCCTAACGGTGAGGAGATTAGCGGCGGAGGAGCGGAGGGTGTGGGCTGGGCTGGAGAAAGAGAGAAGGGAGGTGAGGTAGGAGGGGGCGAGGGGATGGACAGCCTTGAAGCCCAGGGTGAGGAGTTTCTGCCTGATGCGGAGGTTGATTGGTAGCCATCCACCCCCTCACGGACACCCACCCTCACCCACGCACTCAGACACTTACTTGACGGTGGGGCAGCGGAGCAGCAGGGCGATGAAGGACCCCAGGGTCTCCTCGGTGAGACCCGCCTTCCACAGGCTGCGGGGTGGGGGGGGATGGGAAGGGGGGGGAGAGAGAGACATTATTAGTATTATTATTATTCAGGCCTGGGCTCCCCTCCGCCCCCTGACCCCTGACCCCTGACCCCCGGCCCCTCACTGGATGGCCTGCAGCTGGCTCAGCGCGGGCAGACACTTGCTGAACACCCCGAACATGCGTTCTTCCACCTTCCACCCTGAAGAGGGAAGGAGTCGATTAATAATAATCACAATAATAATGACTAATTATGGTACTTGTTAAGCGCTTCCTGTGTGCCAAGCACTGTTCCAAGCGCTGGTAGGGGGGATACAAGGTCATCAGTTGGTCCCCCGTGGGGCTCGCGGTCTTCATCCCGCGAGGCAGCGTGGCTCGGTGGAAAGAGCCCGGGCTTCGGAGTCAGAGATCGTGGGTTCGAATCCCGGCTCCGCCAACTGTCAGCTGGGTGACTTTGGGCGAGTCACTTCACTTCTCTGGGCCTCAGTGACCTCATCTGGAAAATGGGGATGAAGACTGGGAGCCCCCCGGGGGACAACCTGATCACCTTGTAACCTCCCCGGGGCTAAGCAGCGTGGCTCAGTGGAAAGAGCCCGGACTTTGGAGTCAGAGGTCATGGGTTCAAATCCCGGCTCCGCCCCTTGTCAGCTGTGTGACTTTGGCCAAGTCACTTCACTTCTCTGTGCCTCAGTTCCCTCATCTGCAAAATGGGTATTAAGACTGTGAGCCCCATGTGGGACAACCTGATCACCTTGTAACCTCTCCAGTGCTTAGAACAGTGCTTTGCACATAGTAAGCGCTTAATAAATGCCATTATTATTATGCCATAGTAAGTGCTTAATAAATGCCATCATTATTATTATTATTTGGAGTCAGAGGTCATGGGTTCGAATTCCTGCTCTGCCAATTGACAGCTGGGTGACCTTGGGCAAGTCACTTCACTTCTCTGGGCCTCAGTGACCTCATCTGGAAAATGGGGATGAAGACTGGGAGCCCCCCGGGGGACAACCTGATCACCTTGTAACCTCCCCGGGGCTAAGCAGCGTGGCTCAGTGGAAAGAGCCCGGACTTTGGAGTCAGAGGTCATGGGTTCAAATCCCGGCTCCGCCCCTTGTCAGCTGTGTGACTTTGGCCAAGTCACTTCACTTCTCTGTGCCTCAGTTCCCTCATCTGCAAAATGGGGATTAAGACTGTGAGCCCCATGTGGGACAACCTGATCACCTTGTAACCTCTCCAGTGCTTAGAACAGTGCTTTGCACATAGTAAGCGCTTAATAAATGCCATTATTATTATGCCATAGTAAGTGCTTAATAAATGCCATCATTATTATTATTATTTGGAGTCAGAGGTCATGGGTTCGAATTCCTGCTCTGCCAATTGACAGCTGGGTGACCTTGGGCAAGTCACTTCACTTCTCTGTGCCTCAGTGACCTCATCTGGAAAATGGGGATGAAGACTGTGAGCCCCCCGTGGGACAACCTGATCACCTTGTCACCTCCCCAGCGCTTAGAACAGTGTGAGCCCACTGTTGGGTAGGGACTGTCTCTATACGTTGCCAATTTGTACTTCCCAAGCGCTTAGTACAGTGCTCTGCACACAGTAAGCGCTCAATAAATACGATTGATGATGATGATGATGATGCTTTGCAGATAGTAAGCGCTTAATAAATGCCATTATTATTATTATTATTATTATCCCCATTTGACAGATGAGGGAACTGAGGCTCAGAGAAGCGAAGCGTCTTGCCCAACATCCCAGGCAGACAAGCGGCCGAGCCGGGATTAGAACCCACCACCTCCGACTCCCAAGCCGGGCTCTTTCCACTAAGCCACGCTGCTTCTTTTGTTAAGCACTTACTAGATGCCAGGCACTGTTCTAAGCGCCGGGGTAGATACCAGATAATCAGGTTGGACACCTACTTGGGGCTCACCGTCCTCACCCCCGTTTTTTATTCATTCAATCGTATTTATTGAGCGCTTACTGTGTGCAGAGCACTGGACTAAGCGCTTGGGAAGTCCAAGTTGGCAACGTATAGAGACGGTCCCTACCCAACAGCGGGCTCACAGGCTAGAAGGGTGGGGACAGAGAACAAAACAAAACATATTAACAAAATAAAAGAAATAGAATAAATATGTACAAATAAAATAGAGTAACAACAAAATAAATAAATAAATAAATAGAGCAATAATGAAATAAATAAATAAATAGAGTAACAATAAAATAAATAAATAGAGCAATAATAAAATAAATAAATAGAGTTATAATGAAATAAATAAATAAGTAGAGTAATAATAAAATAAATAAATAAATAGAGTAATAATAAATGATAATAATGACGGCTTTTATTATGCGCTTACTATGTGGAAAGCACTGTTCTAAGCGCTGGGGAGAGTACAAGGTGATCAGGCTGTCCCATGGGGGGCTCCCAGTCTTCATCCCCATTTTCCAGATGAGGGAACTGAGGCCCAGAGAAGTGAAGTGACTTGCCCAAAGTCACCCAGCTGACAATTGGCGGAGCTGGGGTTTGAACCCAGGACCTTCGACTCCAAAGCCCGGGCTCTTTCCACTGAGCCACACTGCTTCTCTAAATAGAGTAATAAATAAATAGAGTAATAATTTGTTAATAATAATCTGTTTTTTACAGATGAGGGAACCGAGGAGTGCGTCTGTTGTTCTGTCGGCCTCTCCCGAGGGCTTAGGCCAGTGTGCGGCACACGGTAAGCGTTCAATAAATAGGACGGACGGACTGACTGACGGACCCCCGGAGTGCAGGGGGGGGAGAAGGACTGACCCCGGATGAAGATTTCCCGCGTGGTTCTGGGGTCGTCCTGATCCTGCTCGACCTGGATGCAGGGCCGGAAGAAGGTGTATTTGCTCTGGATCTGGGAAAGGGTCGTCCCCTGGGAATCCAGCTCCTCTGGACCAGGAAAAACCGTGTCCATCAGGGGCTGGGGGCGGGGGGACCCCCAAAACCCCGACCCCTTTCGCTCCCGCTCCCACAAAGCGCTCCCTCGCACGCGGGGGAAGCGGTGGGAGGGTGGTCGAGATGAGCCCCCCTGGGAGTTGGATTATTTTTTTTCTTTTTTGGCATTTGTTAGTGAAGCGGCGTGGCTCAGTGGAAAGAGCCCGGGCTTTGGTGTCAGGGGTCATGGGTTCAAATCCCAGCTCTGCCACTCGTCGGCTGGGTGACTTTGGGCGAGTCACGTCACTTCTCTGGGCCTCATCTGTCAAATGGGGATGAAGACCGTGAGCCCCCCGTGGGACCACCCGATCGCCTTGTAACCTCCCCAGCGCTTAGAACAGAGCTTGGCACGTAGTAAGCGCGTAATCAATGCCGTCGTTATTATTATTACTATTATTTATTATTATTACTAGTCAGCTGTGTGACTTTGGGCAACAGCTCTGGGCCTCAGTGACCTCATCTGGAAAATGGGGGTGAAGACTGTGAGCCCCACATGGGGCAACCTGATCACCTTGTAAGCTCGCCAGCGCTTAGAACAGTGCTTTGCACATAGTAAGTGCTTAATAAATGTCCATATTATTGTTATTAACCATTAGGCCATGCTGCTTCTCTGCTCCTCTGGGTTGGGGGGGCCCTCAATCAATCAATCAATTGTATTTATTGAGCGCTTACTGTGTACAGAGCACTGTACTAAGTGCTTGGGAAGTACAAGTTGGCAACATATACCCGTCTCTTGGGGGGCGGCTGGTAAGAGAGGGTCGAGCGGGGGTGACCCCCGACCCCTCACCAGAAGGCCCCGGGCGGTCCAGGCCCAGGGGGACGGTGGGGTGGGGACGGAGGACCACCCTGGGGAAGTCCGTGTAGCCCGTCAAGGTGCAGAGCTCCACGAAGTCCTGCTCCAGGATCCCGGAGCACTGGTATTCCTCTGGAATCAATCAATCAATCAATCAATCAATTGTATTTATTGAGCGCTTACTGTGTGCAGAGCACTGCACTAAGCGCTTGGGAAGTCCAAGTTGGCAACATAGAGAGACAGTCCCTACCCAACAGTGGGCTCACAGTCTAAACGGGGGAGACCGAGAACAAAACCAAACATACTAACAAAATAAAATAAATAGAATAGATATGGACAAGTAAAATAAATAGAGTAATAAATATGTACAAACATATATACAGGTGCTGTGGGGAAGCATTTAAGAGATACCACAATTATTAATACGATTATTAGTACATCCACACAGACCACCACTCTTCCTACTTCCAAAGCCTTTTTAAAATCACATCCTCAACCAAGAGGTGCTATCATCATCATCATCATCATCATCAATCGTATTTATTGAGCGCTTACTATGTGCAGAGCACTGGACTAAGCGCTTGGGAAGTCCAAGCTGGCAACATCTAGAGACAGTCCCTACCCAACAGTGGGCTCACAGTCTAAAAGGGGGAGACAGAGAACAAAACCAAACATACTAACAAAATAAAATAAATAGAATAGATATGTACAAATAAAATAAATAAATAGAGTAATAAATCTGTACAAACATATATACATATATCCAGGTGCTGTGGGGAAGGGAAGGAGGTAAGATGGGGGGGATGGAGAGGGGGACGAGGGGGAGGGGAAGGAAGGGGCTCAGTCTGGGAAGGCCTCCTGGAGGAGGCGAGCTCTCAGTAGAGAAGCAGCGTGGCTCAGCAGATAAGAGCCCGGGCTTTGGAGTCAGAGGTCATGGGTTCAAATCCCGGCCCTGCCAACTGTCAGCTGTGTGACTTTGGGCAAGTCACTTCACTTCTCTGGGCCTCAGTTCCCTCATCTGGAAAATGGGGATTAAGACTGTGAGCCCCCCGTGGGGCAACCTGATCACCTTGTATCCCCCCAGCGCTTAGAACAGTGCTTTGCACATAGTAAGTGCTTAACAAATACCATCATCATCATCAGTAGGGCCTTGAAGGGAATCCAATTAAGCCTTCATCTTCTCTCCCCCCTCCCTCTCCCTTCGGTGTCACTTCCGCACTTTGAACTTCACCCTTAATTGATTTTAATGGAAGTAATAACACCAACGATGGGATGTGTTAAGCGCTTCCTATTCATTCATTCGATCGTATTTATTGAGCGCTTACTGTGTGCAGGGCACTGGGCTAAGCGCTCGGGAAGCACCGTCATAGTCTTTGTTCTTCTCTTAGTTTCTGTCTTCCTCGTCGCCCCCATTGTCCTTCTCTTCTTTCTGGTCTCCAATGTCATTATTTTTGTTCTTCTCCTCTTCGTCTTTGTCCCCCTCCTCCCTGCTCCCCGTCCTCTTCCTCCTCCTCCTTGTCCCCCTCATCCATTCATTCATTTAATCGTATTTATTGAGCGCTTACTGTGTGCAGAGCACTGGACTAAGCGCTTGGGACGTCCAAGTTGGCAACATCTAGAGACGGTCCCTACCCGACAGTGGGCTCACAGTCTCCTTGTCATCCACCTCATAATAATAATTAGAGAAGCAGCGTGGCTCAGTGGAAAGAGCCCGGGCTTTGGAGTCAGAGGTCGTGGGTTCAAATCCTGGCTCCGCCACTTGTCAGCTGGGTGACTTTGGGCAAGTCACTTCACTTCTCTGTGCCTCAGTTCCCTATCTGTAAAATGGGGATTAAGACTGTGAGCCCCCTGTGGGACAACCTGATCACCTTGTAACTTCCCCAGCGCTTAGAACGGTGCTTTGCACATAGTAAGCGCTTAATAAATGCCATTAAAAAAAATAATAATGATGGCATTTGTTAAGCGCTTACTATGTGCAAAGCACCGTTCTAAGCACCGGGGGGATACAAGGTGATGAGGTTGTTCCACGTGGGGCTCCCAGTCTTCACCCCCATTTTCCAGATGAGGTCACTGAGGCCCAGAGAAGTGAAGTGACTTGCCCAAAGTCACCTGGCTGACAGGTAGCGGAGCCGGGATTTGAAATCACCTCATCTTAGAGAAGCAGCGTGGCTCAGTGGAAGGAGCCCGGGCTTTGGAGTCAGAGGTCATGGGTTCAAATTCCGGCTCCGCCAACTGTCAGCCGGGTGACTTTGGGCAAGTCGTTTCACTTCTCTGGGCCTCAGTGACCTCATCTGGAAAATGGGGATTAAAACTGTGAGCCCCCCGTGGGACAACCTGATCACCGTGTAACCTCCTCAGCGCTTAGAACAGTGCTTTGCACATAGTAAGCACTTAACAAATGCCATCATTATTATTATTATAACAGTGCTTTGCACATAGTAAGTGCTTAATAAATGCCATTATTATTATTATTATAACAGTGCTTTGCACATAGTAAGTGCTTAATGAATACCATTGTTATTATTATTATTATTATTATTATCTTACCCCTCTTGTCATCTTCCACCTCCTTGTCCTCATCCTACTCTACCTTGTCGTCCACCTTTACGTGTTACTAGGAGAAGCCGCGTGGCTCAGTGGAAAGAGCCCGGGCTTTGGAGTCAGAGGTCATGGGTTAAAATCCCGGCTTCACCAATTTTCAGCCGGGTGACTTTGGGCAAGTCACTTCACTTCTCTTAAGCGCTTAGTACAGAGCTCTGCACACAGTAAGCGCTCAATAAATACGATTGATTGATTCTCTGGGCCTCAGTGACCTCATCTGAAAAATGGGGATGAAGACTGTGAGCCCCCCGTGGGACAACCTGATCACCTTGTCACCTCCCCAGCGCTTAGAACAGTGCTTTGCACATAGTAAGCGCTTAACAAATACCATCATTATTATTATTATTATCTTACCCCTCTTGTCGTCTTCCACCTCCTTGTCCTCATCCTACTCTACCTTGTCGTCCACCTCTACGCGTTACTAGGAGAAGCCGCGTGGCTCAGTGGAAAGAGCCCGGGCTTTGGAGTCAGAGGTCATGGGTTCAAATCCCGGCTGCGCCAATTGTCAGCCGGGTGACTTCGGGCAAGTCACTTCACTTCTCTTAGGCGCTCAGTACAGTGCTCTGCACACAGTAAGCGCTCAATAAATACGATTGATTGATTGATTCTCTGGGCCTCAGTGACCTCATCTGAAAAATGGGGATGAAGACTGTGAGCCCCCCATGGGACAACCTGATCACCTTGTCACCTCCCCAGCGCTTAGAACAGTGCTTTGCACATAGTAAGCGCTTAATAAATGATATTATTATTATTATTAAGCACCGTTCTAAGCGCTGGGGGAGACCCAAGGTCATCGGGTCGTCCCCATTTGACAGATGAAGTCACCGAGGCCCAGAGAAGCGACTTGTCCAAAGTCCCCCAGCTGCCAAACGGCGGAGCCGGGATTAGAACCCATGACCTCTGGCTTCCCAGCCCGGGCTCTTTCCACTGAGCCACGCTGCTTCTCTGTGGGGAGGTGGGGGATGAAGATGAGCCCATTGTCGGGTGGGGACCGTCTCTATCTGTTGCCGACTTGTACTTCCCAAGCGCTTAGTCCAGCGCTCTGCACACAGTAAGCGCTCAATAAATACGATTGAAGAACGAATGAAGGAAGGGGGAAAGAAAGACCCCCAGCCCCTCGCCCCTCGAACCACAAAAACCCCTCCTCCCCGGGTGAGCCCAGGCCTCAGTTCACCAGGGGACGGCACGTGGAAGAGGCCTTGGGCCCGCCCAGATTTATTGTTGTCTTATAATAATAATAATAATGATGGTATTTGTTACGTGCCAGGCACTGTACTAAGCGCTGGGATGGATACCATCCTGTCCACATGTTTTGCTTCGTCATCCGTCTCCCCCTTCCAGACTGTGAGCCCGCTGTCGGGTAGGGACCGTCTCTATATGTTGCCGACTTGCCCTTCCCAAGCGCTTAGTCCAGTGCTCTGCACACAGTAAGCGCTCAATAAATACGATTGAATGAATGAATGAATGAATATATAGCTATAAGTGCTCAATAAATATAAGTCTCTGTCTCCCCCTTTTAGACTGTGAGCCCACTGTTGGGTAGGGACTGTCTCTATATGTTGCCAATTTGTACTTCCCAAGCGCTTAGTCCAGTGCTCTGCACACAGTAAGCGCTCAATAAATACGATTGATGATGATGATGATAAGTGCTGACAACTGGAGAAGCAGCGTGGCTCAGTGGAAAGAGCCCGGGCTTTGGAGTCAGAGGTCATGGGTTCAAATCCCGGCTCCGCCAATTGTCAGCTGGGTGACTATGGGCAAGTCACTTCACTTCTCTGAGCCTCAGTGACCTAATCTGTAAAATGGGGATGAAGACTGGGAGCCCCCCGTGGGACAACCTGATCACCTTGTAACCACCCCAGTGCTTGGAACAGTGCTTTGCACATAGTAAGCACTTAATAAATGCCATCATTATTAATAAATGCCATTATTATTTATCATTTAAATGGAGTTGAAGGGGGCTCCTCGGTTGTTGAATTGTACTTTCCAAGCGCTTGGTCCAGTGCTCTGCACACAGTAAGCGCTCAATAAATATGATCGAATGAATGAGTGAGTTCTGTTGGTATTGACACCCGTCTAGTTGTTCTGTTTTGAGGTTTGTCTCCCCCTTCTAGACTGTGGCCCGTTGTTGGGTAGGGACCGTCTCTATCTGTTGCTGGATTGTCCTTCCCAAGCGCTTAGTCCAGTGCTCCGCACACAGTAAGCGCTCAATAAATACGATGGAATGAATACAAACTACTACTACTAATAATAATAATAATGGCATTTGTTAAGCGCTTACTAGGTGCCAAGCACTGTTCTAAGCACTGGGGAGGATACAAGGTGATCAGGTTGTCCCACGTGGGGCTCGTAGTCTTAATCCGCATTTTACAGATGAGGCAACTGAGGCACAGAGAAGCTACGTGACTTGCCCAAAGTCCCACAGCTGACAGTTGGTGGAGCCAGGATTTGAACCCAGGACCTCTGACGCCCAAGCCCGGGCTCTTTCCACCGGGGCACGCTGTCCCACATGGGGCTCCCAGTCTTCACCCCCGTTTTCCAGATGAGGGAACCGAGGCCCAGGGAAGCGACTTACCCAAGGTCGCTCAGCCCAAGTCCTCTGACTCCCAAGGCTGGGGTCTTGCCACTAGGCCGCCCCAGGCCCCGTCTTCCCGTCCTCCTGTCCTCTCATCATCATCATCATCAACAATCGTATTTATTGAGCGCTTACTATGTGCAGAGCACTGTACTAAGCGCTTGGGAAGTACAAATTGGCAACGTAGAGAGACAGTCCCTACCCAACAGTGGGCTCACAGTCCAGAGCGTTACCTGGATTTTTGGGCTCCTCCTCGCAGACCGGGGCCAGGCTGGCCAGCTTGTCCCTGGCCGCCTTCTCCCCCTTCCGCCCCATCGACCCGGATCGATCCCGCCCGGCCCCGCGCCCCGGACCCCTTTCCGGACCCGTCCTTAGGTGTGGGGGGGTGGGAGGCCTGCCTGGAAGAGGCAGCTCTGGGGCTGCCGTCGGTGGGTGGGTGGGAAGGGAATTAGAGGCAGGAGGGCGAGGGGAGGGAGAAGTGGGGGGGAGGCCTGCCTGGAAGAGGCAACTCTGGGGCTGGGAATTAGAGGTGGAAGGTTAGGGGAGGGAGAAGTTGGGGGGAGGCCTGCCTGGAAGAGGCAACTCTGGGGCTGGGAATTAGAGGCGGAAGGTTAGGGGAGGGAGAAGTTGGGGGGAGGCCTGCCTGGAAGAGGCAACTCTGGGGCTGGGAATTAGAGGCGGAAGGTTAGGGGAGGGAGAAGTTGGGGGGGAGGCCTGCCTGGAAGAGGCAGCTTTGGGGCTGGGAATTAGAGGCGGAAGGTTAGGGGAGGGAGAAGTTGGGGGGAGGCCTGCCTGGAAGAGGCAGCTTTGGGGCTGGGAATTAGAGGCGGAAGGTTAGGGGAGGGAAAAGTGGGTGGGAGGCCTGCCTGGAAGAGGCAGCTTTGGGGCTGGGAATTAGAGGTGGAAGGCTGGGAAGGGAGAAGTCGGGGGGAGGCCTGCCTGGAAGAGGCAGCTTTGGGGCTGGGAATTAGAGGCGGAAGGCTAAGGGAGGGAAAAGTGGGTGGGAGGCCTGCTTGGAAGAGGCAGCTTTGGGGCTGGGAATTAGAGGCGGAAGGTTAGGGGAGGGAGAAGTGGGGGGGAGGCCTGCATGGAAGAGGTAGCTTTGGGGCTGCGAATTAGAGGCGGAAGGTTAGGGGAGGGAGAAGTGGAGGGGAGGCCTGCCTGGAAGAGGCAGCTTTGGGGCTGGGAATTAGAGGTGGAAGGCTGGGGAGGGAGAAGTCGGGGGAGGCCTGCCTGGAAGAGGCAGCTTTGGGGCTGGGAATTAGAGGCGGAAGGTTAAGGGAGGGAAAAGTGGGTGGGAGGCCTGCCTGGAAGAGGCAGCTTTGGGGCTGGGAATTAGAGGTGGAAGATTAGGGGAGGGAGAAGTGGGAGGGAGGCCTGCCTGGAAGAGGCAGCTTTGGGGCTGGGAATTAGAGGCAGAAAGTTAGGGGAGGGAAAAGTGGGGGGGAGGCCTGCCTGGAAGAGGCAATACTGGGGCTGGGAGGCGGGTGGGAATTAAAAGCCGGGGGTCGAGGAGAGGGAGAAGGGGGTGTCGGGTGCCAGGAGTGAAGGTTAGGGGTCAGGGGTCAGGGGTCGAGGGTCCCTCCAGCGGCACCGGTCGCTCCGCGTTTCGCGTCCCTTCTCCATGGCAACGGGGCGGGGCCCCGAGGTGCAGCCCGCGCGGCCGGCCGGAAGGGGGCGCTGCGGGGAGGGGCTCTCTGCGCATGCGGAGGGGCGGGGTCCCTAGGTGCAGCCCGCGCGGGAGGCCGGCAGGGGGCGCTGCGGCGAGGGGCTCTCTGCGCATGCGTCTCCGAGGAACTAACCGTTGGAATAATAGTAATAATAATAATAATGGCATTTATTAAGCGCTTACTATGTGCAAAGCACTGTTCTAAGCGCTGGGGAGGTTACAAGGTGATCAGGTTGTCCCACGTGAGGCTCGCAGTCTTAATCCCCATTTTACAGATGAGGTAACGGGCTCAGAGAAGTTAAGTGACTTGCCCAAGGTCACACAGCAGACATGTGGTGGAGTCGGGATTCGAACCCATGACCTCTGACTCCAAAGCCCGTGCTCTTTCCACTGAACCATGCTAATAATAATAATAATAATAACAACAATAATGATGGTATCTGTTAACCGCCTGCTATGTGCAAAGCACTGTTCTAAGCGCTGGGGGGGGGGAATGCAAGGTAATCAGGTTGTCCCACTGGGGGCTCACAGTCCTCATCCCCATTTTCCAGATGAGGGAACTGAGGCCCAGAGAAGTGAAGTGACTTGCCCAAAGTCACCCAGCTGACAAGTGGCGGAGTTGGGATTTGAACCCATGACCTCTGGCTCCCAAGCCCGTGATCTTTTCACTGAGCCACACTGCTTCTCGTACCGCTGGTATTTGTTAAGCGCTTACTACATGCTAAGCACTGTTCTAAGCGCTGGGGGGGATACAAGGGGATCAGGTTGTCCCACGGGGGGCTCACAGTCCTCATCCCCATTTTCCAGATGAGGGAACTGAGGCCCAGAGAAGTGAAGTGACTCACCCAAGGTCACCTAGCTGACAAATGGCGGAGTCGGGACTTGAACCCACGACCTCTGGCTCCCAAGCCCGGGCTCTTGCCACTGAACGACGCTGCTTCTCAGTAATAATAATGATGGTAATTGTTAAGCGCTTACTCTGTGCCAAGCACTGTTCTAAGCGCTGGAGTAGATACAAGGTATTCAGGTTGTCTCAGGTGGGGCTCACAATCTTTAATCGCCATTTTCCAGATGAGGTCACTGAGGCACGGAGAGGTTAAGTGACTGGCCCAAAGTCACCCAGCTGACAAGTGGCGGAGCCGGGATTAGAACCCACGACCTCTGACTCCCGAACAAGTGGCGGAGCCAGGATTAGAACCCACGACCTCTGACTCCCAAGCCCGGGCTCTTTCCACTGAGCCACGCTGCTTCTCTTGTCTGCTGTGTGCCCTTGGGCAAGTCACTTCAATTCTCTGGGCCTCAGTGACCGCATCTGTAAAATGGGGATGAAGACTGGGAGCCCCACTTGGGACAACCTGATTACCCCAGCGCTTAGAACAGTGCTGAACAAATGCCATCATTATTAAATGATAATTATTCAGTAATATCATCGAATACTCAACATATTAAATAAAATGATTAAATATTAAATAATGATGGTACTTAAGTGCTTACTATGTGCCAAGCACTGTTCTAAGCACTTAACAAATGCCATCATAATAATATATATAATAATATATAATAATCTATAAGCCCTACTGAGAGCTCACCTCCTCCAGGAGGCCTTCCCAGGCTGAGCCGCCTCTTCATCCCCCCCGCCTTACCTCCTTCCCCTCCCCACAGCACCTGTATATATGTATATATGTTTGTATGGATTTATTACTCTATTTTATTTGTACATATTTATTCTATTTATTTTATTTTGTTAATATGTTTGGTTTTGTTGTCTGTCTCCCCCTTCTAGACTGTGAGCCCGCCGTTGGGTAGGGACCGTCTCTAGATGTTCCCAACCTGGACTTCCTAAGCGCTCAGTCCAGTGCTCTGCACACAGTAAGCACTCAATAAATACGATTGAATGAATGAATGAATAATAATATAGCGCTTAGTACAGTGCTCTGCACACAGTAAGCGCTCAATAAATACGATTGAATGAATGAATGAATAATAATATAGCGCTTAGTGCAGTGCTCTGCACACAGTAAGCGCTCAATAAATACGATTGAATGAATGAATGAATAATATAGTGCTTAGTACAGTGCCCTGCACACGGTAAGCGCTCAATAAATACGATTGAATGAATGAATGAATAATAATATAGTGCATAGTACAGTGCTAAGCGCTAAGTACAGTGTTCTGCACACAGTAAGCACTCAATAAATACGATTGAATGAATGAATGAATGAATAATAATATAGTGCTTAGTACAGCGCTCTGCACACAGTAAGCGCTCAATAAATACGATTGAATGAATGAATGAATAATAATATAGTGCTTAGTATAGTGCTAAGCACTTAGTACAGTGCTCTGCACACAGTAAGCACTCAATAAATACGTTTGAATGAATGAATGAATGAATAATAATATAGTGCTTAGTACAGTGCTCTGCATCATCAATCGTATTTATTGAGCGCTTACTGTGTGCGGAGCACTGTACTAAGCGCTTGGGAAGTACAAGTTGGCAACATATAGAGACAGTCCCTACCCAATAGTGGGCTCACACTGCACACAGTAAGCGCTCAATAAATACGATTGAATGAATGAATGAATAATAATATAGTGCTTAGTACAGTGCTAAGCGCTTAGTCCAGTGCTCTGCTCACAGTAAGTACTCAATAAATACGACTGAATGAATGAATGAATGAATAATAATATAGTGCTTAGTCCAGTGCTCTGCACACAGTAAGCACTCAATAAACACGATTGAATGAATGAATGAATAATAATATAGTGCTTAGTCCAGTGCTCTGCACACAGTAAGCGCTCAATAAATACGATTGAATGAATGAACGAATGAACAATAATATAGTGCTTAGTCCAGTGCTCTGCACACAGTAAGCGCTCAATAAATACGATTGAATGAATAAATGAATAATAATATAGTGCTTAGTACAGTGCTCTGCACACAGTAAGCGCTCAATAAATACGATTGAATGAATGAATGAATAATAATATAGTGCTTAGTCCAGTGCTCTGCACACAGTAATCGCTCAATAAATACGATTGAATGAATGAATAAATGATAATATAGCGCTTTGTACAGTGCTCTGCACACAGTAACCGCTCAATAAACACGATTGAATGAATGAATATTAATATAGCGCTTAGTACTGTGCTAAGCGCTTAGTACAGTGCTCTGCACACAGTAAGCACTCAATAAATACGATTGATTGATTGAATGAATGAATAATAATATAGCGCTTAGTACAGTGCTCTGCACACAGTAAGCGCTCAATAAATATGATTGAATGAATGAATGAATAATATAGAGCTTAGTACAGTGCTCTGCACACAGTAAGCGCTCCAAAAATATGATTGAATGAATAATAATAATAACCGTGGACCCCCCGATTACCGGGGCCTTCCCCGTCTCCCATCCAGCCCTCTCCCCTCAACAGAGAGCCCGGCTCTAGTGCAAAATCCAATTATTTTTATTTACAAGGCAGGGAGGGGGAGAGAGGTGGGGTAGTGAGGAAGGGGATCAGGGCAGGGGGGAATGGGGTGGGGTCTCCCCGCCAGCCCCCCGTTTCCCTCCGTCCCGCTTCCCGGAGGGGAAAACCGGGCCCGGGGGCCGGCCCGGGTGACCCCCGTGACCTTGGAGAGGTCGGGGTGGACGGGGGAAGGCCGGAGGGAGGCCGGAGGGAGGCCGGAGGGGTCGACATTCCCCTCCCATCCCGCGGGACCCCCAGGATGGGGGTGTCCCCCACCCCCGGCACCGTCCGGGGTCCCTTCGGTGTCCGGCTCTGGGCCCGCGGGGCCCCGGGGCCGGCCTTCACCGCTGCTGATGGGGCCTCGGTGGGGACGGAGGGTGCCGGACCGGCGGCAGGTCGTAGTGTCCGGGGATGTGGCTGTTTTTCGGGGCGTCGTAGTGGCCCGGGGGGAGCCCCGGCGGGGCGGGGGGCCGGGCCAGCTCTGGGAAGGGGAAGAGGCGGGGGGTGAGGACAGGAACGACCATAATCATAATCGCGGTATTCGTTGAGCGCTTCCTTCGTGCCAACCACCGCTACAGGGTCATCAGGCGGTCCCCCGTGGGGCTCCCGGCCTTCATCCCCATTTGGCAGATGAGGAAACTGAGGCCCGGAGAAGTGAAGCGAAGCGCTTGCTAGGTGCCAAGCACTGCCCTTGGATCCAATTTGGTCTGCTAATGATGTGCAGCTATTTGTCCTGACGGTTTGGTCCTTCCCAAGCGCTTAGTCCAGTGCTCTGCATCACCATCATCAATCATATTTATTGAGCGCTTACTGTGTGCGGAGCACTGGACTAAGCGCTTGGGAAGTCCAAGTTGGCAACATAGACGGTCCCGAGAAGGGAAGGGAAGCACTTGCTAGGTGCCAAGCACTGCCCTTCAATCCAATTTGGTCTGTTAATGATGTGCAGCTATTTGTCCTGATGGTTTGGTCCTTCCCAAGCGCTTAGTCCAGTGCTCTGCATCATCACCATCATCAATCGTATTTACTGAGCGCTTACTGTGTGCGGAGCACTGGACTAAGCGCTTGGGAAGTCCAAGTTGGCAACATAGAGAGACGGTCCCGAGAAGTGAAGGGAAGCGCTTGCCAGGTGCCAAGCACTGCCCTTCGATCCAATTTGGTCTGTTAATGATGTGCAGCTATTTGTCCTGATGGTTTGGCACTTCCCAAGCGCTTAGTCCAGTGCTCTGCATCATCACCATCATCAATCGTATTTACTGAGCGCTTACTGTGTGCGGAGCACTGGACTAAGCGCTTGGGAAGTCCAAGTTGGCAACATAGAGAGACGGTCCCGAGAAGGGAAGGGAAGCGCTTGCTAGGTGCCAAGCACTGCCCTTCGATCCAATTTGGTCTGTTAATGATGTGCAGCTAATTGTCCTGACGGTTTGGCACTTCCCAAGAACTTAGTCCAGTGCTCTGCATCGTCATCATCAGTCGTATTTATTGAGCGCTTACTGTGTGCGGAGCACTGGACTAAGCGCTTGGGAAGTCCAAGTTGGCAACGTCTAGAGACGGTCCCTACCCAACAGTGGGCTCACAGTCTAAAAGTCTGCCCACGGTAAGCGCTCAACGAATACGATTGATGATGATTTTGACACCCGTCTCCACGTTTTGTTTTGTCGCCCGTCTCCCCCTTCTATCAATCAATCAATCAATCGTATTTATTGAGCGCTTCCTGTGGGCAGAGCACTGGACTAAGCGCTTGGGAAGTACGAGCTGGCAACCTATAGAGACGGTCCCTACCCAACAGCGGGCTCACAGACTAGGAGGGGGAGACAGGGAACAAAACCAAACGTACTAACAAAATAAAATAAATAGAATAGATAGGTGCAAGTAAAATAAATAGAGTAACAAATAAATAGAGTAATAGACTCTAGACTGTGAGCCCACTGTTGGGCTATGTGCCGAGCACCGTCCTTTGATCCAATTTAGTTCTAGACTGCGAGCCCACTGTTGGGTAGGGACCGTCTCTACGTGTTGCCGACTTGTACTTCCCAAGCGCTTAGTCCAGTGCTCCGCACACAGTAAGCGCTCAATAAATACGATTGATTGATTGATCTAGCTTTAATTCTATTTGTTCTGACGATTTTGACACCCGTCTCCCCGTTTTGTTTGGCCGTCCGTCTCCCCCTTCTAGCCTGTGAGCCCGTTGTCGGGTAGAGACCGTCTCTAGATGTTGCCGACTCAGACTTCCCGAGTGCTTAGTCCAGTGCTCCGCACACAGTAAGCGCTCAATAAATACGATTGATTGATCTAGCTTTAATTCTATTTGTTCTGTCGATTTTGACACCCGTCTCCCCGTTTTGTTTCGTCGCCCGTCTCCCCCTTCTAGACTGTGAGCCCGCTGGTGGGTGGGGACCGTCTCTAGATGTTGCCGACTCGGACTTCCCAAGCGCTTAGTCCAGTGCTGCGCACATAGTAAGCGCTCAATAAGTACGATTGATTGATTTAGCTTTAATTCTATTTGTTCTGACGATTTTGACACCCGTCTCCCCGTTTCGTTTGGTCATCCGTCTCCCCCTTCTAGCCTGTGAGCCCGCTGTCGGGTGGGGACCGTCTCTATAGGTTGCCGACTCGGACTTCCCAAGCGTTTAGTCCAGTGCTCCGCACACAGTAAGCGCTCAATAAATACGACTGAATGAATGAGTGAATCCAAGGGGTCCTCCTGGATGGGACGCTTGGCTCTTCTAATGCCAACCTCCTTACCGGTCCTCATCTATCAATCAATCGTATTTATTGAGCGCTTACTGTGTGCAGAGCACTGGACTAAGCGCTTGGGAAGTCCAAGTTGGCAACATCTAGAGACGGTCCCTACCCAACGGGGGGCTCACAGTCTAAAAGTCGATCCCGCTGCCGACCTCTCGCCCCCGTCCCGCCTCTGGCCTGGACCGCCCTTCCCGCCTCCCGTCCGGCGGCCCAGCCCTCTCCCCGGCTCCGAGGCCTCAGGGAAGGCCCACCTCCTCCGAGAGGCCTTCCCTGCCTCCTCCGTCCCGCGGCCCCCCGGCTCCTCCTCCTCATCAATTGCATTTATTGAGCGCTTACTATGTGCAGAGCACTGTACTAAGCGCTTGGGAAGGACAAATTGGCAACATCTAGAGACAGTCCCTACCCAACAGTGGGCTCACAGTCTAAAAGGGGGGAGACAGAGAACAAAACCAAACATACTAACAAAATAAAATAAATAGATTAGATATGTATAAGTAAAATAAATTCACTTCGTTCCTCTGGGCCTCAGTTCCCTCATCTGTAAAATGGGGATCATCATCAGCATCATCAATCGTATTTATTGAGCGCTTACTGTGTGCAGAGCACTGTACTAAGCGCTTGGGAAGTACAAATTGGCAACATATAGAGACAGTCCCTACCCAACAGTGGGCTCACAGTCTAAAAGGGGGGAGACACAGAACAAAACCAAACAAACAAAATGAAATAAATAGAATAGATAGGTACAAGTAAAATAAATAAATAAAAAGAGTAATAAATCTGTACAAACATATATACATCTATACAGGTGCTGTGGGGAAGGGAAGGAGGTAAGAAGGGGGGATGGAGAGGGGGGCGAGGGGGAGAGGAAGGAAGGGGCTCAGTCTGGGAAGGCCTCCTGGAGGAGGTGAGCTCTCAATAGGGCCTTGAAGGGAGGAAGAGAGCTCGCTCCCTTCCTTCATCCCCGTCATTTATTGATTTCTGCCAACGCCCGGCCTCCCCTCTAGGCCGGACCTCGTGGTGGGCGAGGGGCGTTCCCCGTCCCGAGCGCTCGGTACGGCGCCCCGCGCCCCGCCAGCGCTCGACGGACGACCGAATGGACGACGACCGGGGGCTCACCGAGGCTCGGGCAGGGGTTGGGCTGCTCGTAGGTCCCGCTGTCCCTCTGTCCGGGCCGGGGGGCTTCGTCCTCCCGGGCCCCGGGCCCCTTCATCTCCACGTAGCCGCCCTCGCCGGGCAGGTCACGGATGGTGGCGTAGGGGTTCTCGCCGCCCAGGGAGCCCCAGCTGGTGCCCGGCGTCCCCTCCTCCGGGATGTCACCTGGAGGGCGCGTGGCGGGGGCGAGGTCGGCGGGGCAGCCGCCCCCCTGACCTCCGACCCCCGTCCCCTCTCTGTCCTCCTCCTCCTCCCTCCCGCCACCCATCTCCCCCGCGCCCGCTGCCCACCCCGTCACCTTTCCGGTAGAAGTGTCCCAGGCTGTAGCTGTGACCGCGGCGGAAGTCTAGGGGGACACAAGGAAGCGGGGTGTCGACGACTCACCGCGGGAGGTTGGAAAGGGACGGAAGCGGAGGGGCCGAAGGGTCGACGGAGGGTCTTTTTCAGGATGAGAGCGGTGGGGAGGTAGAAACAGGCCTCGGTGTTGGAAACGTCTAGACCGTGAGCCCGCTGTCGGGTAGGGACCGGCTCTATACGCCGCCAACTTGGACTTCCCAAGCGCTTAGCCCAGTGCTCTGCACACAGACCGTTCTGTAGGTCGAGGGGGCCTCCTGTTGCCTCTTCACCCCTTGAAGGTGGTCAGCTCATCAAGGGCAGGTAATACGCTTACCAAATCTGTTATATTGTCCTCTCCCAAGCGCTCACAGTAAGCACCCAGTACTTGCTCAAGAAATATGATAGACTGATTGCCTCTGGAACCCTTTACCAGGGGAGTATGTATACTTCAGGCCCGTGAACCCCTCAGTTTCTTCCACACTCGTGTCCTAGGTGCCGGAGCAATCGCTCCATCAACTGATTGAGCTCAATCGCTCAATCAATCAATCAACGGAGGGTCTTTTTTAGGATGAGAGCGGGGGGGGGAAGGAGCCCGCCGGTGAGGTAGAACAGTGTTGGAAACTTCTAGACTGTGAGCCCGCTGTCGGGTAGGGACCGGCTCTATACGTCGCCAACTTGGACTTCCCAAGCGCTTAGCCCAGTGCTCTGCACACAGACCGTTCTGTAGGTCGAGGGGGCCTCCTGTTGCCTCTTCACCCCTTGAAGGTGGTCAGCTCATCAAGGGCAGGTAATACGCCTACCAAATCTGTTATATTGTCCTCTCCCAAGCGCTCACAGTAAGCACCCAGTACGTGCTCAATAAATACGATAGACTGATTGCCTCTGGAACCCTTTACCAGGGGAGTATGTATACTTCAGGCCCGTGAACCTCTCAGTTTCTTCCACACTCGTGTCCTAGGGGCCGGAGCAATCGCTCCATCAACTGATTGAGCTCAATCGCTCAATCAATCAATCAACGGAGGGTCTTTTTTAGGATGAGAGCCGGGGGGGAAGGAGCCCGCCGGTGAGGTAGAAACAGTGTTGGAAACTTCTAGACCGTGAGCCCACTGTCGGGTAGGGACCGGCTCTATATGTCGCCAACTTGGACTTCCCAAGCGCTCAGTCCAGTGCTCTGCACACTGTAAGCGCTCAATAAAGATGATTGATGGATGGGTCGGACTCCTCTCCCCCTTCCTTCCCGCCGCCCCCCGGCCCGGGCCTGGTTCCCCCCCAAGCCCCCCGCGTCTGTCCCGGGGCCCTTACCCGGCTCGCGGTGCCCGGGCGGGGGCCCCCCGAGGTGCTTCCAGTCGGCGGGCAGGGTGGCGTGGCCATCGCATCCGAAGGCGCCCAGCCGATCCGGGCCCTTGAGTGGGGAGAACAGCTGGCCGCCTGGCACCTAGGGAGTGTAGGACGCGGTGGGCACGGGGCACGATGGGGACAAATGGGGGATGAAGACTGGGAGCCCCCCGTGGGACAACCTGATCGCCTTGTAACCTCCCCAGCGCTTGGAGCGGTGCTTTGCAATCAATCAATCAGTCAATCAATCGATCGTATTTATTGAGCACCGCACTAAGCGCTTGGGAAGTCCAAGTTGGCAACATCTAGAGACGGTCCCTACCCGACAGTGGGCTCACAGTCTACAAGTCTTTGCATGTAGGAAGCGCTTAATAAATGCTATCCTTATTATTCTCTGTGCCTCAGTTCCCTCATCTGGAAAATGGGGATTAAGACTGTGAGCCCCCCGTGGGACAACCTGATCACCTTGTAACCTCCCCAGTGTTGCACATAGTAAGCGCTTAATAAATGCTATCCTTATTATTCTCTGTTCCTCAGTGACCTCATCTGGAAAATGGGGATTAAGACTGTGAGCCCTCCGTGGGACAACCTGATCACCTTGTAACCTCCCCAGCGTTGCACATAGTAAGCGCTTAATAAATGCTATCCTTGTTATTCTCTGTTCCTCAGTTACCTCATCGGGAAAATGGGGATTAAGACTGTGAGCCCCCCATGGGACAACCTGATCACCTTGTAACCTCCCCAGCGTTGCACATAGTAAGCGCTTAATAAATGCTATCCTTATTATTCTCTGTTCCTCAGTGACCTCATCTGGAAAATGGGGATTAAGACTGTGAGCCCTCCGTGGGACAACCTGATCACCTTGTAACCTCCCCAGCGTTGCACATAGTAAGCGCTTAATAAATGCTATCCTTGTTATTCTCTGTTCCTCAGTTACCTCATCGGGAAAATGGGGATTAAGACTGTAAGCCCCCCATGGGACAACCTGATCACCTTGTAACCTCCCCAGCGTTGCACATAGTAAGCGCTTAATAAATGCTATCCTTATTATTCTCTGTTCCTCAGTGACCTCATCGGGAAAATGGGGATTAAGACTGTGAGCCCCCCATGGGACAACCTGATCACCTTGTAACCTCCCCAGCGTTGCACATAGTAAGCACTTAATAAATGCTATCCTTGTTATTCTCTGTTCCTCAGTTTCCTCATCTGTAAAATGGGGATTAAGACCGTGAGCCCCCCCGTGGGCCCACCTGATCACCTTGTAACCTCCCCAGCGCTTAGAACAGTGCTTTGCACATAGTAAGCGCTTAATAAATGCTATCATTATTATTATTATTACAAAGAGTGGGGGGAGAGTGAAGGGGGACTGTGAAGGAGTGAAGACTTCTAGACCGTGAGACCGCTGTTGGGTCGGGACCGTCTCTATATGTTGCCAACTTGGACTTCCCAAGCGCTTAGTACAGTGCTCTGCACACAGTAAACGCTCAATAAATATGATTGATTGATTGATTGAAGATTTCTAGACCGTGAGCCCGCTGTTGGGTCGGGACCGTCTCTATATGTTCCCAACTTGGACTTCCCAAGCGCTTAGTCCAGTGCTCTGCACACAGGAAGCGCTCAATAAATATGATTGAATGAATGAATGAATGAATCTAGCTTTATTTTTATTTATTCTGATGACTTGACACCTGTCCACATGTTTGGTTTTGTTCTCTGTCTCCCCCTTCTAGACTGTGAGCCCACTGTTGGGTAGGGACTGTCTCTATAGGTTGCCAGCTTGTCCTTCCCAAGCGCTTAGTCCAGTGCTCTGCACACAGGAAGCGCTCAATAAATACGACTGAATGAATGAATGAATGAATCTAGCTTTATTTTTATTTATTCTGATGACTTGACACCCGTCCATATGTTTTGTTTTGTTGTCGGTCTCTTCTTTCTAGCCTGTGAGCCCGTTGTTGGGTAGGGACCGTCTCTATAGAGAAGCAGTGTAGCTCAGTGGAAAGAGCCCGGGCTTTGGAGTCAGAGGTCATGGGTTCAAATCCCGGCTCCCCCACGTGTCAGCCGTGTGACTTTGGGCAAGTCACTTCACTTCTCTGGGCCTCAGTTACCTCTTCTGTAAAATGGGGATTAATCAATCAATCAATCGTATTTATTGAGTGCTTACTGTGTGCGGAGCACTGGACTAAGCGCTTGGGAAGTACAAGTTGGCAACATATAGAGACGGTACCTACCCAACAGTGGGCTCACAGTCTAAAAGGGGGAGATTAAGACTGTGAGCCCCATGTGGGACCATCTGATCACCCTGTATCCTCCCCAGCGCTTAGGACAGTGCTTTGCACATAGTAAGCGCTTACTAAATGCTATCATTATTACAGGTGGCCAGCTTGTCCTTCCCAAGCGCTTAGTCCATCATCATCATCATCAATTGTATTTATTGAGCGCTTACTGTGTGCAGAGCACTGTACTCCTTCTCCTTGTACTTCTTCTAGACTGTGAGCCCACTGTTGGGTAGGGACCATCTCTAGATGTTGCCAACTTGGACTTCCCAAGCGCTTAGTCCAGTGCTCTGCACACAGTAAGCGCTCAATAAATACGATTGATTGATTGATTGTACTAAGCGCTTGGGATGTCCAAGTTGGCAACATATAGAGACAGTCCCTACCCAACAGTGGGCTCACAGTCTAAAAGGGGGAGACAGTGCTCCGCACCCAGGAAGCGCTCAATAAATACGATTGAACGGATGAACGTCGAGGTGCGGGGGGAGGCGGGAGCGCAGGGAGGAAGGGGACACCGCTTAATAAATGCTATCATTATTATTATATGTTGCCAGCTTGTCCTTCCCAAGCGCTTAGTCCAGTGCTCCGCACCCAGGAAGCGCTCAATAAATACGATTGAACGGATGAACGTCGAGGTGCGGGGGGGAGGCGGGAGCGCAGGGAGGAAGGGGACACCGCTTAATAAATGCTATCAATATTATTATATGTTGCCAGCTTGTCCTTCCCAAGCGCTTAGTCCAGTGCTCTGCACACAGGAAGCGCTCAATAAATATGATTGAACGGCCCAGCCCGCACCCTCCGCTCCTCCGCCACTAATCTCCTCCCCGTACCTCGCTCTCGCCCGACCCGCCATCGACCCCCGGCCCACGTCCTCCCCCGGGCCCAGAATGCCCCCAATCCCTCTGCCCATCCGCCAAGCTGGCTCTCTTCCTCCCTTCAAGGCCCTGCTGAGAGCTCACCTCCTCCAGGAGGCCTTCCCAGACTGAGCCCCTTCCTTCCTCTCCCCCTCGTCCCCCTCTCCATCCCCCCATCTTACCTCCTTCCCTTCCCCACAGCACCTGTATATATGTATATATGTTTGTACGTATTTATTACTCTATTTATTTATTTATTTATTTTACTTGTCCATATCTATTCTATTTATTTTATTTTGTTAGCATGTTTGGTTTTGTTCTCTGTCTCCCCCTTTTAGACTGTGAACCCACTGTTGGGTAGGGACTGTCTCTATATGTTGCCAACTTGTACTTCCCAAGCACTTAGTCCAGTGCTCTGCACATAGTAAGCGCTCAATAAATACGATTGATGATGATGATGATGATGAACGTCAAGGTGCGGGGGGAGGCGGGAGCGCAGGGAGGAAGGGGACACTGCTTAATAAATGCTATCATTATTATTATTATAGGTTGCCAGCTTGTCCTTCCCGAGCGCTAAGTCCAGTGCTCCGCACCCAGGAAGCGCTCAATAAATACGATTGAACGGATGAACGTCGAGGTGCGGGGGGAGGTGGGAGCGCAGGGGCACCTCAGGGACCCCCGGGGGAAGGCGGGCACCCACCTGGTTGGGGGGCGGAGGCCGGGGCGAGCACTGGGACAGCGTGTGGTAACTGGGGTTGGAGTAGTAGTGGCTGGAGCCGGGGGGCACGTCTGCGGGGAGGGGGGCACGGTCAGCCCAGGCCCACCGTGATGCCCGCCGCCCGCCCGCCGGCCCCCGCCGGGGTCCCCCGCTTGCCTGGCACGGTGTATTCGGAGCCGCCGCTGGTGTAGGCGGCCGTCAGGTGCCTGTGGGCCTTGCCCTTCTTCCAGCGCCGGTAGCCGCCGAAGAGGGCCAGCAGTCCGGCGGCCAGCGCGCCCAGGGCCGCGATGCCCGCCGCGGCGCCCACGGGGGCCGAGGCGTCGGGCGGGGCGGGCACCATGGTGAAAGGCTGGACGGGCATGCCTGGGTGGGCGGTGGGACGGGGCAGGTGTGAAGGGAGGGGAACACGCCCCGTGGGGGCACAGGCCCAAAGCCCCGTCGGGGTTGAGGTTCCTTAAGAATAATAATGATGATAATAATAATAATGATGGCGTTTATTAGGCGCTTACTATGTGCCAAGCGCTGTTCTAAGCGCTGGGGAGGTTACAAGGCGATCAGGTGGTCCCACAGCCGGGGGCTCCCAGTCTTCATCCCCATTTGACAGATGAGTCTTTTAGACTGTGAGCCCACTGTTGGGTAGGGACCGTCTCTATATGTTGCCAATTTGTACTTCCCAAGCGCTTAGTCCAGTGCTCTGCACATAGTAAGCGCTCAATAAATACGATTGATGACGATGAGGTCGCTGAGGCCCAGGTGAAGTGAAGTGACTCGCCCAGAGTCACCCAGCTGACGGGTGCCGGAGCCGGGATTTGAACTCATGACCTCTGACTCCGTGCTCTTTCCACCGAGCCACGCTGCTTCTTATGAGGGTATTGGTTAAGCGCTTACTAGGTGCCAAGCACTGTTCTAAGCGCTGGGGGGGGATACAGGGTGATCAGGTTGTCCCACGGGGGGGGGCTCACAATCTTAATCCCCATTTTCAATCAATCATCAGTCGTATTTATGGAGCGCTTACTGTGGGCAGAGCACTGTGCTAAGCGCTTGGGAAGTCCAAGTGGGCAACACATAGAGACGGTCCCTACCCAACAGTGGGCTCACAGGCTAGAAGGACTCACCGCATGTCTGCTGTGTGACCTTGGGCAAGTCACTTAACTTCTCTGAGCCTCAGTTCCCTCATCTGGAAAATGGGGATTAAGACTGGGAGCCCCCCGGGGGACAGCCTGATCACCCTGCATCCCCCCAGCGCTTAGAACAGTGCTTTGCACATAGTAAGTGCTTAACAAATGCCATTATTATTATTATTATTATTATAGAAGAGGTCACTCTTCCAGATGAGGTCACTGAGGCCCAGAGAAGTGACTTGCCCAGAGTCACACGGCCGATACATACCATAATAATAATAACAATGATAATAATAATAATAAATAATAATAATAATGGCATTTGTTAACCGATACATACCATAATACTACTACTACTACTACTAATAATAATAATGGCATTTGTTAACGATACATACAATAATAATAATAATAATAATAATAATAAATAATAATGGCATTTGTTAACTGATACATACCATAATAATAATAATAATAATAATAAATAATAATGGCATTTGTTAACTGATACATACCATAATAATAATAATAATAATAATAATAATGGCATTTGTTAACTGATACAATAATAATAATAATAATAATAATGGCATTTATTAACCAATACATACCATAATAATAATAATAATGATAATAATGGCACTTGTTAACCGATACATATAATAATAATAATAATGATAATAATGATAATAATAATAATGATAATAATAATAATAATAATAATAATGGCATTTGTTAAGCGCTTACTATGTACCAAGC